>NC_135663.1:60111186-60314520 GCF_964188315.1 Podarcis muralis
GACTCAAACTTTCAAGTGCCAAATGGAGGAATATCTCGTATTCAACCTCAACCC
Source organism: Podarcis muralis (assembly GCF_964188315.1). Classification (NCBI taxonomy): domain Eukaryota; kingdom Metazoa; phylum Chordata; class Lepidosauria; order Squamata; family Lacertidae; genus Podarcis; species Podarcis muralis. Next base: position 60,111,241 of record NC_135663.1, read on the forward strand.
TCAGCCAGTAAGTATCTTTACAGTGACGCTGTAAACACAGCTTCTGAGCGTCGGCTGAAAACAATTAGCAGCGTGTTTACAGTTTCATGGTAAAGGGATTAGACATTTCATGCAGATAATGCAAGCTTGATCAGATCTGATGAATGTTGGGCAAACGAGCATTTCAAAGTACAGTACTTAACAATGAAGTATGCGTACATCGCCTTCCCACATTACTTCTCAATATTGATGGTTTCCTTAATGTCTCCTGTCCTGAAGAGGAAACCTTTTCTGCAACGGTCTATCTTGAACATTCCATAAGCTTGGTCTCTGTGGTGCAGTGGGTCAGTGGGTCTGGCTGTTAACCAGAAAATTGGTGGTTCAAGCCCAGCCAGGGACGGCTGTGTTCAGAATTCCTGCATTGCTGGGAGTTGAACTAGATGACCTGAGCTCAGGATGCCTTCTAACTCTTGCGATTTGCTAATCAAGTGTAACTTGCATTTTTTATATTTAGCTTGCCTTCATTATCCTATAACATCCCTAAGCAAGGAATGATAAAGTCTTCTGAATTGCCCCTAGCTGTGTTGCAATTTGCACCTACATACTGTTGATTCCCGTAGGGTGATAGTAAAAAGTGTACTAACGGTCCCCATTTCCATCTTTTGCCATTCTGCCTTGGTACAAATTTCAGTGAGTATCAAGCAGTTGAAGTGAATATGAAATGAGAGTCAGGATTTCTGTTACCTCCAACAGATGAATGACTGAAAATTATGACATCAAACTCGAAAGCGCCTGCCAGCCTGAAAGATGGATTATAAATTTTAAAAGAAAGAAGTTGCATTTTCATATTGGTATTTTCACTTTTCAGTATTCATAACTGGGAATTACTTGGATCAGCTGCATACATAAACATTATTCAGAGGCGTACACTTTTATAGCCATAAGCTTGTCTCCTGAATTGTTTTGAAACAATAATTTTATGTAGAAAATATAAAAATATTCACCAGAGGAAAATGTCCTTTTGAACAAAGTGGCACTCCTTTCTGCAAATGATAAATTGTAAATTACTATTCATCATGCAATAACCTGAATATAGTAATAGAACTATGGGATCAAAGAGTAATAAGATCTTGTATGAACAGGTTCTTTTATTAATAGAAGTTGAGGAGTAAGTCTTTACACATCCACGTTGCCAAAGAATCAGCCTCTCCCTTAATGGAACTTGTTTGAAAGGTGTGCCTGTATAAAAGGAGAGTTGATTTTTCAATTCCTGACCATAATTTCCTTGTTTGTAAGGAAGGATATGAATCTGGTCCCTATTGTGCAAAAATAATGTAGGAAGTGCTTTCCTATTTTGGGACTGAAATTTACATTCTCCTTCCCTTTTGAAAAACTAACAAATGCTTTCTTGGAAGCCTATAGCCAAATTACACACAAATACATGGTTTAACATTGTGTGTACCTTTGTTTAACTGCGGTTAGCAACCACTCAGGCGGCCTAGTCAGTATTTGGCCTGTGGTTGGTAGAGAGAGGGAGCTTAATCACCCTCCCTAGTCCTCATGAAAAATCCCAAAAAAACCTTTTATTTTCATCACAAGGGAAACTTCTCTAAGTGTTAATGGGAGCTTCTCTGTTTTTTTTTAAAAAACAGCATGTCGCTTATCGTTTTTTTGTTGCTAAGGGATGGGGTACCTGTTAGTTGGCCTTGTGGCTGGTATTTATAGGAGTTGGATTCCAACATATGTAGGGCCACAAGTTCGAATCCCTGTGTATATATAATTTTGCATATGGAGATTCTGCTCTTTGGGGTTTTCCTGTATTTACTGGGTTTTTTTTCTTATTTTTGCAAAATACTACTGTACACTTGCAGTGGTCTTCTCACTCTTTCCTCAGGTTGTTGTACTGCATGAGCTTAACTTGGGAGGGTTGCTTTAATTTCTGCCTTTTCTTGCTTCTAGTTCACTCCCTAATTTATATTTTCACAAGCTGCAATACCTAACATATGGGTGGTGGTCATGAAAAGTATGTCGGCAGTGTATCAGTGTAGTTTAAGCTTGTATAAACATAAATATATTTCATTAACATACCTGTAGAAGTCTTGATGAAAATTATTTCAAACCTTTGCAAATGTAAGTTGAAATTTTGGATTTGTTTGGCTTCATTTTTTGTCCTGTTCAAGGCTTGTTCTAGCTCATGAAAAATGGTCACCTGAACATTCTATACCTCTCGTACAAGTTAGTAACCTCCTTATGGTTCCATTTTCTTAAGTGTGGTTTATTCTGAAACATTATTTTAAACTATTAAGTAACAGAGAAGGCAAATTTTGCAGTCTTCTACCAAACAAAATGTAGAATGAAAAAGGTGTTAATTTAGCTATTGACTGATACAGTGGAATCAATGTGAGCAACTTTATCAACAAATGTATTACTGAAGACATAAGTCATGCACAGGAAATGCCACCATAGCAGATCTGTAAGTTCTTAGACTCAAAACGTTAAATTTCTGATTTATTAATTACAATGCACAACTCGCTACTAAAATCACCCTCCTTTCCAAAGGATTGGAAAGTTGCCAGTGTAAAACAAAGTGTTTATATTGGGGTCAGTAGTATTTAACTTGTTCTAAACTTATTTGGACATTTTGCATATTACGCCAAGCTATTTCAAATGGTATACGCTTAAGCAGATTCTGTGGAACTCTACAGCTGAATTAGTTAGCAGTACAGTGGCAGGTGTTTGATCATGTGCAAAGCTGCTTTTAATTATAACTTGATGTATACATTGAATTGATTCCAACTACCTGGGAAACAGATTGTGAAGTTAAAATAGAAAGCTCAAGGAGGTGTGGCAAATTCAAGGTTAGGAATCTCTAATGGGTTGGAAATAAAATAGCTGTACAAGTTGGTAGTGCACCAGTATTTGAAACACTGTGTCTTATTCTGGTCACTGGTCACTCAGTCTCCAGAAGGATATCTTAATTCTAGAAATGCCACAGAAAACGTGTGGCAACGATAATTGGGGGCTGGAACAAGTATGGAGCAGCATGTGTGTGAACGAACTCTAGAACTGGGATCATCCAATTAAACTCCAAGTAGGTTTAGAATATACAGAGGAAGCATATATTAATGCAGTCTATGGAATGAATGGTCACAAGATGTCTCTTTCTGAACCAAGACATACCTTTTTTGTGAGATTCCTAAATGCCTCTCACCATCACTGAAGGCAGATACTAGGCGGGCTTTTTCTGGCATTGTTTAGCGAGGCAGTTCTTGCCATGAGTAAATACTTGATTTGAAACTGTATTTTGATGTTACTTGTCAGAGAAAGTGTTGGTTGGGTAACATACCCATGGCTTTTTAATAGAGCATTAAAGCAAACAATATATCCTACATGTCTATCTATCCACTATAGAAGGTCGTGGGTTTTTATATTTGAATAGTTTTTTCAGTCCGTAAGATTATTATTTTTTAAGTAAGCCACACTTTTTAATGGCATTATTGTTGTTGTTTATTAGATTTATATATGTGACTTAATAGTGGAATCATAAATACAACCCCCCTTGGCTCTGTAAGGGGAGTTCAGGAGAAAACAGTGCGTGGGGGGAAGGAGAGGAGAAATTGTTCCATCGGGCGAGCAGAAATGCTTACGCTGGTGGAACATTTGCAACAGTGCAACATTCAATTCCTCCCCACAGACTTGACTTCTGAAGAGCCATGCTTAAGTTTGTACCGTCAGAAAAAGTGGACACATCCATTTATCCAAAGCAAAAAGAACACATTTCTCCTTGCTGAAGGGAAGGGAGATGGGGAATCAAAGATAAATAAGTGCTGGTTGGTGTGTTTTAACAATTCAATGCAGCAGTAGTAGAACACAATTTCCTCAGTTACACTTTTATCTAGATAATTCTCATTCTAGTTCTCAATGCCATGTTGCTCAGCATAGTCATAAAACTAGAGAAGTGTGGGGCAGGTTTTTGTGAAGCCTGCTTTTGACTTGATCTGCGTTTAAGGAGAAGGCTACAGGTTCTAAATTATTCTGCAGTGCCTCAATTCTTGCATGATTCCCCCCCCCTTTGTCTTCATCTATCTGAGTTTTGTTATTTGCCAAGCTGAGTTAAAACAAAACTCAGTGTGCTAGTAAACTGCTGAGAACCTGGCTTTAATCAGGATCCTTAAAATCGCTTGGATTTTAAGGTCATATCTCATTTTGTTTTAACCTGGATTAGCAATTGCCAAATGCAACACTGATCCTTGGTAATAGGGTATGAGATATTTCACACACAAGAAAGATGGGGAAAGCTTGGCTGAGTTTCATGTTTCTTTCCTACAAGTCACTTAAGTTTCTTTAATGTATATGTGACTCAGAAATATATATATTTATTTTGACTTAAGTTAGAACTGTGTCTGAGGATGACAGTTGCAGAGGACCATCATATTGTGTTGAATTCTCAGCCATACTTGAATGCTTTTCAAGCATTGATTTGCATATATGGTCCTCTCTATCTATGGCAGGCATTAGCTTACAAGAGACCTCTTAGATACAGCAGCTGGCTTTAGATGACATTTTGTTGTTTGAGCTTGTTCCTGACTCTTCTTTATAGGTCAGAATTACAGTGTTTGATTAAAGCAGAAATACCAGCTTCAATAAGCGATCAGTCTTGTGTGAATTCCTGTGTATAAATATGCATATATATGTACATACATACATATTATGACGCATTTTCTTCAACTTCAGAAGAAAGAAGCTATGTTCCTGAATTGACTATTTGGAGCTGAAATTTTGTGTCTTTTGTTGAGTTAAATGTGACCGTTGTGTTCTGAACTTAACCTTGCACTGATTTGGCTGTGGCATGTCTGGCTGGTGGTTTGTTTTCACTTCTGGGCGTGTGGATTATTTTTGCCTCCTTGGGCTTTGGCCTGCAAGAAACTCTTTGCCTGCTAAAACGCTTAACACAGTTTGTACCATGAAGCACCTGACATTTACCTTTGCAATCCTTCTTAGTGTGGTCAGCATCACTTCTGTAAAGCAAAGCAAAGCAAAGCACTCCTCCTCCACTACTACTACTACTGCTACTGGAGCCGTAACAGCTTTTGAAAACTGTTATGCTTTTTTTGCTTCCTGGTTTTTCCTAGGTAGATAAGGTCCTAAAATCTTAAGTGAACTTTGAATTCATTATCTTCTCTCTTTAGACAGATATGACATGTCTTTGTTTCAACAGCTCTGCAAAGGCAGAAAAAAATGCCCCGTGTTGCCTTCAAAGCCAAACAGCTACTTCCTACTCCAGCTACCAAAGGAGGTAAATTAGCTTACAGCCATTTAATGAAATCCAGTTAAATTCAGAAAATTGTTCCCTTGTTGCTTAGACTTATGCAGTTGAAATAATGCAACTGGAGTCTAACAGCAACAGCTTGCATCGGTGAATGTAATGGCATAAATGCTCCTTTATAGAACATTTCAGCATTGACTATTGTTTAGCTGTTGACTGTTGTGATCTTCCCTCATATGCTTCTTATGAAAATAAATGCTAAGTTTTAGCAAGCTTTGATCTTAAAACATTATCAGCACTGCTTTAGGATTACTTAAATACCTTAACTGATAAAATAATCAGTTGTGTTAGAATTTATCCTATGTTCTGCTTTAGAAGCATAAGAGTAGGTTATATTAAGTTGGAGCAAACTCATGTTTTCTAGGTTTAGAGATGGTGCCTATACCTTTGTTTTGGGCAATAGCACTGCCCACTGTCTTGGAGTTCTCAAAAGACTGGGTATGATTTTAAAGAACTCATTGATTACTCTTACCTCTTAATGGTTTTACAATTCAAGAAAAGTTAGTGCTAAGCTAAGTTCTAAAGAGAACAGCTATTTAATTCAAGTTGCCTATTCTTTATTTTAAAGTAGCAGGCATATTCAGAACAGTTCTACGGTTGCCTAACACTCTCCCGGTAGACCTTTCATTATTGGTTCCTTAGTTGTCATTTTTATTCAGTCTTCTTTGTAGGCTGTTTGGGATAGCTGAACCAAATTCTTCAAGCCTGGAAAACTTGGATACTTTTCAGAAATTAACAACTGCTCCTGGTTGAAGGTGGAGCTGTTGGTTTAGACTTAGGCAGATTATCTATGCCATTGTGTTGCCCTTAACTTCAATATTCTTTGTATAAAATCAGCACACATCATTTAAAACATCTGCTTAATACTTTGGTTCATAATACATAATTTCAAAATATAGCTTGCATTTGTCATTGCTAAATGAGATATTTTAAAGAACATTTTTTCTAAGTATTTTGAAGCAGAAACATTTGACAAGCGCAGTGCACTTGCAGAATACACATGTAGCATTTTCAGAGAATTCTGCCTTATGTCTATTATTCATGTCATTTTGGTCTGGCTCCCTATTAAAAGTTGATAATCTTAGCCAAATTATCTTTGGAGAGGCTTCTTCATGTTCATGTCGCTATGACTAGGTGTGTAGAAAGTTTTTGTGGGTACAGTGTAAAGCTAGTCAGTTCAGAATTTATGTGATTTGTTACAATATTTTTTTGAAAGAATTATTTCTTTAGACGCAAGGTCTTGAAGCCCATTATCTCAGTTCTTTTTGTTCTTGGACCATAGCATTGTTCTAATTATTTATTGATATTTTGTGATACACTCAATAGCAGTCCAGACTATTTGATCATTCACAAAGCACATTTTGTCTCAGTATTTTATTTTGGACTTTAGGGTTTTCTGTGTCCTTACTCCTGAAACACCAGTCCTTTTTCTGCTTAGAATGGTTAATGGATGGATAACCTTTTCCTAAATGTCTTCTGCCACCGAAGTTCAACAATACTGTATGCTACTTCCCTGGCCCTATACCATACCTCTAACAATCTCTTGCATTTGTTTTAGAATACTGTAAATTCCTTTTTAAAGCAGGAAATGACCAGTTTAGGATGTGTGGCAGACTTCACTGCAGTTATTTACAAGAAGCTATAATTCTCCTTTCCTTCTTATATCAGGATGTTGCTTGCTGATCAATATTCTGGGTGGGTCGGTCGGTAGACACAGATAGATTATACCTATAGGGCTAAGATTACGCAAGGTATTTATTCTCAACACACGTGTTGTTGTTTCTTACTACATATTCCTCCATTGTTATTATTTTTGCAATGCTTGCCTTAAGTGAAGGGCCATTATTATGGCATATACTGGAGACCATTCGGTTTTGCTTTGAGTTCATTAATATTGAAAAGTATCAGTGTGGATAGTCTCTCTAGAAGTGTGGATGTTCATAGATGTTTTGTAAGCAAAAGGCTTCTGTGTAATGGAATTAACTAGGCAGTCTATTAATAATTACATAAAGCTGGTCGTGGTTTGGAGCTCAAACAAAGAAATTCTTTTTTGAGCCACATGCTTCCTCTTGTAAAGGACCTTTTGTTACAGCAAAATTCACAGCTGTGTGCAGTAAGTGGGCAGAGTGGGGTGTTGGATACTGAAATATTGTATAAAGTGAGCTTGGATGGTCTTTCTTATAATTTGAATAGAAAGGACTAGGGAATCTAGTTTTTGTTTTATTTTAAAGGGTATGTGAGACTATAAGATTTTTTTAAAAAAACCATCTTCAGTTTTATTCATAAAGCTCATGTTATAAACATTGTTCAGTTGTTCCAAAAACCTTTTTCTGTAGCACACTGAAACTGCATCCATTATTTCATTACAGGTTCAATGCCTTTTAAATCCTGCAATTACATTTGAGGTTTCTGGTACTTTTTTTACTTTTCTTATTTAGGAGTTTTTGTAGTTATTGGTCTCTTCTGAAACAGCTCACTTGCTTTTGGCTTTTTGCTGCCTAGGGTGTTTGTTCATTGTCTGATCATTGGCGTGTCTTGTTCCATAATGCCACTGTGGAATGTTCCCCCAGAAACATGCCAATAAGGATTTTCTATACACCTTAATCTTTTCTCAAGATGCTGTAGCCTGTGTAATTTGAGGGTCATGGGAGTTTTCAGAGCTTTAAGAGCAATTCAGACTTGGTTCTGGTGTGCACAGTTATGTGAATTTAGATTCCAATAATTTCTAGTGCGAGTTTGTAGTATTGTTTTTTTATTTATAAACCCTGCCTTCATCATATTGATTCCAGCATGTAGTTCACCTCTGTGAAACACAAGGTCTAGCTACACTGTCTGTGAACTATAGTTATACTTCCTAGATTTCTTAAAGGAATAGCGTCTTATATTGTCTGTGATTAAAACCTTCTCCATTGGGGCGCTTTTAACACTCAGACATTGCCTCATATTAATGGTATACTCCCTAATAAATGTATTTTCACAGTGTACAGAACAAATTCAGTAGTAATGGGCATTTCTCATACTAAATACATGTTTTTTTAAAAATCTGCAGTGCATTACAAACTTGGCTAGGTTTGCTACATCATCTTATGAATAATTTGAATGAGAATGACTGTATGCATAACACATATCTACCCCCAAAGAAAGTGTTGAAAATGGTCAGACCAAAATAGGCACAAAACTACTTCTCTGTCTGTTAGCATAACTGACGATAGGTGTCCATTTTTATACTGCCACACATCAAATGTCAATCTCCTTCAGTAGAACATTGTGAGTGTGTATACACAAACTCTGACCTTATAAAAAGATGTCTAAAACATCAATACCTCTGTGTTGTGTTGTGTTGTGTAAATCTATAGTATTTTGCAGGTGCTGAAACAGTTTCTGCCTATTTTTAAGCTGCATTTTGTTGTTACTTCACCACTGAAAATGACATTCTTGTTTTGCTGATTTTCCAGTTCCTTCTCCCAGTAAATTCCGGTCCCCAGCAGCACCGTCTCCTCTGGCTCTGAGACAGCCGGTAAAAGCGTTTAGTAACCATGGACCTAGCTCTGCTGTTCCAGAAGCTGTCCAGCTTTCACATAGCAGCTCTTCACCAGGGCCTTTAGCAGCTCCCAATTCAGTCTCTCCAAGCCCAGCCAGCAGCATCAACAGTGCTACGCTTACAAGACCCGCAGGGACAACAGGGATGAGGAGTGGTTTGCCAAGACCTAGTGCCCCCTCCGCTGGGGGCATACCAGTGCCTCGTAGCAAACTTGCACAGCCTGTTCGCAGGTGAGTCTTGCTTCATACTGCAGAAGCAGTCTTCCGTAGAAGTGCTTGCATGTCTCGAACTCCAATAGTGTATCATTTGTGCTGTGCATTAATAGCAATCCCAGTTCTCATAGTGCTGTTTTTATGGAGTCAGAAAGGCACCACTGGCCCACAAGACAGAGGTATTTGCAGAGTATTGGGGGGTCAGGGTACAGGACCTAAAGACTGAGAATGAGGGTTCTCAATGGTCACAGAATGCTGGCTGAAGTGGGTTGGGCTATGGAAAACCAGGGAAAGGCATCTTTCAGGTAACCTGATTGCAAGCCATTTAGAGCTTTATAGGTCAAAACCGTCACTTTGAATTGCACTCGCAATCTAAGAGAATTGGCAGCCAATGTGGGTGATACAAAAGGGGAGGAATATGAGCATTAGATTTCACTCCCATAAGAAGCTCAGTTGCAGCATTCTGAACTTGTTGAACTTTCCAAACTGTTTTCAAAGGCAGCCCTACCTCAAGGTAAGAGATGACTAAGGAAGGGATCACTGTAGCAACATCAGGTGGTTTCACAAAGGCATGCAGCTCAGCTGGTGCACCCACCTTAATTACCGTATTTTTCGCTCTATAGGACACACCTTTTTCCCCTCCAAAAATGAAGGGGGAAAGTGTGTGCGTCCTATGGAGCGAATACAGGCTTTCGCTAAAGCCTGGAGAGCGAGGGGGGTCGGTGCGCACTGACCCCTCTTGCTCTCCAGGCTTCAGGAAGCTATCCGCAAGCCTGCGGAGCCCGGCGGGAGTTCCCGCCTGCAGCCCGAAGCCTGGGGAGCGCTGCATTGAGCACCCCGGGCTTTGGGCAGCTCTCCGCAAGCCTGTTTTCGCCGAGCTCCCAAGGCTTGCGGATAGCAGCCTGCTGTCCCCGAAGCCAAAACAGTGAGATGGGGCGCTGCGCAGCCCTCCATCTCGCTGTTCCAGCTTGGCTGTGCAAAGCCTCCGCAGGGCAGCAGGGTGAAGGCACCCCGCCGCCCTGCGGAAGCTACAAAAGATGTCCCTGAAGCCTCAAGCCTTTGGAGGGAAGCTGCACTCCAAAGGCTTCAGGGATCTTTGAGGCTGGCGGTGGGGGAAAGCAGCACTTCCCCCCACCGCCAGCCCCACAAGCTCGGGGGGCAGTGGCAAGGCCTTGAATGCACGTGGTTTTCTTGAGGGGGAGAACAAGAAAAAAATCCCCCCCCCATTCTCCCCCTCCTATGGTCCAGTGCGTCCTATGGTCCGGTGTGTCCAATAGAGCGAAAAATACGGTATATAAAGGAAGGCTAAGGCCCTAAAATCCAGATATAAGACTGGGTTGAATTCACCTGCAAACTGAATCCTGCCTTTTCTGTGGGAGTTCAGCCGATTTAAATGCTGGATGAAGATCCAAATTGAAGCCTTTTGCTTTTGATCAGAAAACCCTCTGTTTCACATAGTTGTTGTTGTTGTTGTTTATTAATTGAATTTATATACCGCCCTATACCTGGAGGTCTCAGGGCGGTTCACATAAAAAGATTACAGTATATAAAATTAAAATAAAAGCAATAACCCACTAATACCTCCCCCCAAAAGGGCCACATTTTAAAAGGGTATGGGATGTTGATCAGGTCAACCAAAGCCCTGGTTAAAAAGGAACGTTTTTGCTTGGTGCCTAAAGGTGTATAAATGAAGGCACCAGGCGAACTTCCCTGGGGAGAGCATTCCACAGACAGAGAGCTATTGCAGTTCCCATTTGCTAGCCCTCACTGAGTTCAGTATTAACACCAATCATTTACTACTTCTCTCTCAGTTGAATGTAAGTGGCTTTTGAGCTAAAGAGGTTGCTGTTGCCACAATTAACTTCAATACAGAGGTACAGCCAAGCTTATGCTTTGTTATTTTCACTGGGCGCAGCTCACCAGAAGCCATTCCATTGGAACTCTTGTGTTTTAATGCAGTTCTTGTTCATTTCAAGATAGCTTGCACAAAGATAAAAGCCCCAGTAGAATGTGCTGTTTGTGGGCGGGTCAGTTTGGATTGATTTTGGTACTAGGTTAAATTTAAGAGAAAACAATTGGAGCAGTCTTTTCTGAAACCTGACCTACCTGAACAAAGTGAAATGAAAAAAAGATCAGGCAGTATTTATGATAATTGCCTTCCTGGATCAGGCTAAGGTCTTATCTAGTCCAGCATCTGCTCCCAATAGCAGCCAGCTGGATGTATCTGAAATGCTAAAACTGGTTAAATGTTAATGTTGTCTGTTAGTTACTCGAAGTGTATATTGCTAAAAGTTAATCTAATATTGGGGATAACTTCTTAAAATGAACAATAGTTGGTGCTAATACCTTCAGTAAACTGTAATTTTGCACTTGTATATTATGGTCTAAGACTTTCGTGGGAATGTATTTTTGTGTTTCAGAACATTGCCAGCTCCCAAAACCTATAGCAATGTGAAGGATGAGAGTTGGAAGGACGGCTGCTACTGAAGTGCAAAGCAACATTGTTCAGTAGGTACTCCTTTCCCAGGCTAAATGACAGATCAATATGCAGACTGATCAGATAAGACTTTGGGGGTTTGCAAATCCCCAGACCTCTGTCCTTAATTAGCACAAGCTGGCAGAGATTATAAAACAGCACTTTAATGACATTAACATCAGATACTTGGTGATCACTCAAATCACTTTTACATGAATCACTTTTCACCTCCGGAGCTTTCTCTCCTCTGCTACCTAAAAATTGTTATAAATGCTCTCATGGATACAGTGGTCAACATCTGGGCAAACACCTAACACAATGCCAAAGAAACATCTATCCTGAAAAACAGCATGTAAAGTCGTAAAAATAAAATTAAAAATAAAATCTAAAACATCCATACGTGACTTGATTTGATTTAAGGAAAATAATTTTCTGGAGCTGTAGTATGTAAACATTAACATATTAATCAAAGGGGGGGGGGGAAACGGCTTGCCAAGTGCTACTGTGGTAGTGAAATCCTTTTAAACAATTGTGGAAGATTTGGATGGAGAAATTGCTGAGTCACAGCAGAACCATTTTATCTGGAAGTCTCATTTGGGAGTGGTAGGGAAGCCATGTCATTGTTTTTATCATTTTGAACAGTCTAGATGCAGCAGACCTCATATATCTGAGTTGGATAGGTTGCATCTTTTTATGTTGATTTCTTGACCCAAACTGGTTTTGTGTTGTTTCTTTGGATTGCCAAAAGGGCTTAGTATCAACTGTACAATCTTTCTAAACTTAGCAGTTCCTGGCTCAGGAAGATGGCCTTTGCTATCGCAAACGACATTTTGAAAAACACAGCTCATACTATTTTGAGAAGTCCTTTTTCAGATGAAATTTCCTTGAAAAGGGAGAAATTGTCCATTAAAATCACACCTCAGTGCTTAATAGCCTGGAACTCAACTGAACATGCGTAGAGTTAACATAAAGAAAAGATGACTATGCACTTATGCCCTAGAGATACTAAGGAAATGAGTTGTACTGTTGATACCAAATGATTATATTCATGTGGGTAATGTTTCATGGTATGAGGGAGTTTTCTTTATCTTTTTTTAAAGAAAAAAAATGATTAGCTTCCTAAACTAATTTGTGTTTAATTGTAAATACTTCTTCCGAAGTTATTGCCCATGTTAGTATTTTAACTATGTCCTTTGCCTTACACCTGTATTTTACATTGTTGGTAAGAGTTTAAAAAACGAAAAAAAACAACCCAGCCATATATGTTTACAAGATATTTAGTTCCTCTAGTGGCTGTCAGACTAACCAATACTTATCACTATTTTTACTTGTTTGCAGGGTTCCCTGCTCAGTTAAAATACAAAACAAAACCCTGCTGCTAATGACACCCTATTTCCCTCCCTTCACACACATACATACCTTTTAAAAAAATGTTTTTGTTTTTTGCTGCATTGAACGACTGAAGATGTGAAAACAGCAAGCTGGGAGCAGGTCTGTTGTAAATGTCTCTATGGATGGGGCAGTCTCTCAGTATGACATCCGCTATGAGTCTGCAGCACTCATGGAGTACTTGTTAAAACAAGGCAGCCAGGATACTTTTTATGTAATGACTGAAGAATCCAACAGGCTCTGTTGGAATGTGTGGTAGGTTGCCTTTGAACCTCATTCATGCCTGCCTCATAATATGTGTGTTTTGAATTTTGCAGCAAATGGTAATTCATCCTAGAATTTCACAGTCCTCAGATTTTTAGTTTTCTTAGTTTAGTGGATTAAAAGCCATGCAACTTTTACTTGAATTGGATAAGTGAACAAGACAGACTAGGACCAGATCTCTGATCCAGCAGTTTCTTAATCCGCGGGCAGTCTTTATTGGTTAAACAAGAGGCCCTTCATTTTGCCATGTTTAAGTCATGGGATTCCTACTGCAGGAGTTTTTAGGATGCTGATTTCTAAAGACACATTATGGGAAGAAAGGTTTATGAACAGGTCCAAGTACCCAAAAAGACTGGGCATTCTTTCCGATTCTCGGTTTAAAGAGGTCTTCTAAGTAGATTTCTTCACAATTCTTTCCAATGCTACTTTTTTTATATGGTGGAATGATACGCACTGCGAATCATAAGCACAGTCTGGGAATTGGAATTCATTTTAATTAAAAAATTCTTCCCCTGATCTTTACATCCAGTTAAAAGTCTGCCTGGATGAAATCTGCTGATCTGGTGTGTCTTCCGAAATCAAAGCCCATAACCTGTGGGAAACCTGAGGCAGGATTAACAGTGTTGTACTGTTAATCCAACACATGTGATGTTGAGAAAAAAAAAAAAAGCGAGGTACCAAAATATTTTAGGTAAAACTATCGGGCTTCATTTTTCAAACTTGGCTCTAATGAAGTAGATGTTGCAATCTTCAGAAGTGAGGAAATTCTAATTTGTGCTTTTATTAGGAAAATGTTTATTTTATGTTGTTCAGAAATTCAGATGTTACCTTTTTAACCAAGGTACATCGCCTTATTTTATAAACCACTTTTTAAAAATCAAACTCAGCTGTTCAGTCATTTTGAAGGTGTATTAAGTTCTGGAAACATCCTGCTGCTACATCATAATAAAAATCCAGCAAATACAAATTCCTGAAAGAAGAAAACTGCCAGTTTACTAGGGGAGATTTTGTGCATTACCAGTTTATTTGATTACCAGGACATCCTAGGGCTTTATATGTGTTTAGAGGTTTGGGTATATTGAAGAAGTGTGGAAACATGAATTTGATAAACTAGTGCCTATGATTTTCTTAATTTATGTTTGATAATAGTAGTAAGGGTTTTATGAATGTGGATTATTTTTAGTGCCAACAGCTCAGAATTGTTGTATGTATGTAAGCAGAAAAGAAAGGAATTCTGCTTCCAAAGTTATTTAATTTTTTTCTCAGTGTTTGAATGTTTTTGTAAGTGTTAATAAAAAAGTTTAAAAAAATGGAAAAAATATAAATATTCTTACCACAGCATTCTTTGACTTTTTAAAAAATAAAATAAAATCTGTATATACAATTCAGCATCTGAAGTTAATTTAATTACTCTGGTCAGTTCCATTCTTTAGAGATGTACTTACTATTGGACATCTGTGATTTAGGGCTAAGCAGCAAAACAGGAGTAAAAACTTACAGGCATACAGGGTTGCGCTTGTTCATTTTGCTGGTAGGACCAAATAGCTTTGTAGGAGGGATTCCAGTGGGTAGGTTAAAATCCCCCTCCCTACTTGCCACTTTGGTCTTTCCCTTACTGTGTTTTATTTTAAAAAAAGCATTGCAAATTCACATCAAAGAACTTGTATATGTTGTTTCTGATTTAATTGGGGGGAAAGTTGCTGCTTTGCCTTGTGTGCGCGCGTGTGCGTGTGTGTTTCTGTATAGGTGTGTGGGTAGGAGAAGCAATTCTACATGGCAGTGGTTCTTTTAACAAGAGAACACACATAGCTTTAGAACGACATCTACCGGCGATGTTTATCTTCCTTTCTGTGTAAAGAAAAAAGGCCCTCACATGGTTGCATGACAGAATTAAGCAGGCAGATTCACGTCTGCTTCCCTTATTCACCTAAACAGCTGCCTTTGCCTTTGCCTATACAGAGCTTGTTTCAATTCAAATATTTTTCCTCAATTGGTTAATGTTGTGACTTAGAAGTGTCTATTTGAAATAGCCACTATGTGTCTGTGAAAATTAGATTGTATCCAACTGAAACAGATGCTGATAATATTTGTAATGGTGCATTTTAAGCGATGTTAATTAGAACTCAAAGGCATTTCTGGTTAAATTACCAGCATTCAGTTGATTTTTTAACAAACATTTCAGTGTTTCCACATAGCTGGCCCAGAGGATTGCTTAGAAAAGGCAGCTCCTTTTGATTCTTCATTATTTGGAAAACTTGAGTGAAGGGAAATGTACAATCAGTAGTAACACTGCTGGCACAATACAGTGGTACCTCGGGTTAAGTACTTAATTCGTTCTGGAGGTCTGTTCTTAACCTGAAGCTGTTCTTAACCTGAAGCACCACTTTAGCTAATGGGGCCTCCTGCTGCCGCTGCGCCGCCAGAGCACGATTTCTGTTCTTATCCTGAAGCAAAGTTCTTAACCAGAGGTACTATTTCTGGGTTAGCAGAGTCTGTAACCTGAAGCATATGTAACCTGAAGCGTATGTAACCCGAGGTACCACTGTACTTAGTTTCAGAAGATGGAAGAAGCAACAGTGAAAAATTCACATTTTCTGCCTACAATATGTTTGCAGCCAGAATATAAATATTGTGGTCCTTTTGTAGGCATCATTTTAAGCAATACATTTACAGGAGAAGGAACCTTCAGTGAGAATGAACAATTTCAGCCAACAACAATTGTTTCTATTTTATCTGACTTCCGTACCTCACAACCAGGCTAAAATCTTAATAGCGGGAAACGAACCTTTATCAAATAGGCTTAACGACTGTACTCTGCACTGAGTGCTGGAGAAAGAACCGTGCTGCTTTGGGAATATACTACCATATGTGGTGGGGTTGCCCAAAGATTCAAGTTTTTTGGGGATAACTTGTGGGTAAAATGTAGCAAATTGGTTAACAAACAAAACTATACTATACAAAAACGTTAATCTTTTTATTGGTAGCAGCAAGACAAATAATAGCAAAGCACTGGATTTAAGAAAAAAAGAATTGTAGAACTATGTCTGGAATAAATCACCAGTGAAGAAACTAACCAGATGTTAAGATGTCTCGAGTATGAAGATGATTTTGTGGACCTGTAGGTTTTCAGTGGGTGAAAAGATCGAAATTCTTCCCTCCATACATAGCACAATCTATTGTGGTGAAGGTAAGAACATTGTAGCCATCTCTGTCAAATCCTAATGTGTAATGTACCACATGATACTGTTTTAAGGGTTATGGGGATTTGTTTAAAATATATTAAAATGTGAACCTTTCATAGCCACTGTTATATAGCACCATGTAAGCTATTGCCTGAAATGGGGCCTCGTAGTCCATATCTGCTTCAGAAGTTCAGATGAAACTGCTGTGCTTCAGGTACAAGAAGTTCCAGGGTAAGTTAACCACCCTTTGCCATCTCTTCGGTAGTGCCTTTTCCTCCCCTGTACCTGTCCACAAATGTATATGCAGCTAAACCTAGCTACTCTATAACAGCCTTGCCTTTAACTCTGAGATAAGGTTTCCAACAACAGCTGCATTTCCCAGTTCACAAAATACAGATCCCTTGGGAATCTCCTCTGATGTTGGTCAATAGGTGACCATACTCCCTTCTAAAAATGCCATTATCTTATTTTCTCAGCATTTTTGCCTGATAGTCAGTCACCAGAAGCATGTGCGTGTTCTGTGCCCCTTTGGAGCTACTGTAAGCTCATGCTTTGTCAATAAAGAACAAAACTACCAGCCATTTGTCCTCCTTGGGCTGAGTGTGCTCAGGACAACAGGGAACTTCACATCCCATTTGTTTTCATTGGGGGAAGACGCCTTACAATTCTGGCTTGCGTGGAACTGTGTGCATCCAGGGATGCTTGCAAGTTCTTCAGTCAACAAAATAAGAAAAACTATGAACGTCTGCGGCCAAAATCTTGGACTGAGTAGATAAAATGAGAGGACTAGAGAGCAGAAATGGAAAACAAGTGTTGCACACATACCCAGAGTTTGTCTAGAAGCTAAAGGGCTTGGGCAATATGAGCTCAAAACTGATGCTTAGATGTAAAGGCACTAGAAGTAGTTGTGTCGCTGCGCCTCAGTTTGCTGTCGCTTAAAAGGTGGTTGTGATGACAAGCAAGCTGGAGAATAGGCCACTTTGGGGCATTAAAGTGCTATAGAAATGGTGAATCGAAACGCCACGGAAAAAAGTTACGCATCTGTTTAATATGGTATTAGTGGCCATGTGTTCCATTGGCAGTGACACATTGGCTATGATACATAGACATGCAAACGAGTGGCATGGATTTTGAAAAAAATAAAAACCTGAAACTGTCTAAGGTAGCCTTGGGCAGTTAATGAAAGAATGGAATGATGGAGGGGGTTGAGATTACACTCGCACATTAATCTGTCTTTTTTAAAGGTGGTGTGTTGTTTCTGTACCCAGCAAAGATGTATGGGTCAGTTCACATTGAAACCGTGCAACTTGTGACCTATTTGTAGAGTTGCCAAGCAGAATGTTGGATGAATGTCCCAGCAGCCTGCGGCATTGGGGCCGGGGCAAGGTAAGGCCAGTGGAGACAACTGTGACCCCTTCTAAACATTTTCCTTGATACAATATCTTTTCAGGGCTTATATTAATTGCAGCTGAACAATTAAGGCAAGATTTCATGCATATTTACCAGGCAGTGAGACCCACTGAACACAAAGTAAATGCGCACAAGAGCAGATGGTATGCTTGCTATATAAACCAATAATTGGCTTTGATTTTAGCACATGCTGTGAAATATTGCACCGTATGCTTCAAGATTCACAACATTTTAGAGGTATTGTATCATGGGGATATAGTGCAGCTTTTTGTTTTGCCATCGTAACCAGTTCTGTAGTAATAGTTCAACAGTTTGGTGCAGAACCAAAGGAGTTAATAGTAATTCATCTGAATGCACTGGAAAGCTCTTAGTGACATCAGCACTGTTATACATCCCAGCAAGCCTAACGTCCCTTGAGACTATTGTTATAATTTATTACTAGAAAGACAGGAGCAATTAAGGACAGAGTGCTGTATTTCTAAAGGAACAAAGGAATGGGAAAGGTTAGTCATAGCTCTCAGCAGTGAGGTCAAGAGGGAGCAGTCTGCAATGCACTGATGCACTGAGTCAACATGTCAGGTAGTACATTGAATCCAGTGGCCATATGGCGGCTTTCCTTTTCAGGTGGAAAGGAGGGCAGGCTCTTCCTTTCCCTTTGGCATTTATGCAGAAATCTCTCATCTGAATGTCCTTTGTGTGCAGTACTGTTTTACCTTCATGCACAGAGTATTGAGTTGTTTTTGCCACGCTGGTGCAGGAGACAAGAAACCCAGAAGAATGTAAAGGGAAATATTTTGTGGGACTTTCCCTGTTTGGTGGCGCTGTGGGTTAAACCACAGAGCCTAGGACTTGCCGATCAGAAGGTCGGCGGTTCGAATCCCCGCGACGGGGTAAGCTCCCGTTGCCCGGTCCCTGCTCCTGCCAACCTAGCAGTTCAAAAGCACATCAAAGTGCAAGTAGATATATAGGTACCGCTCCAGCAGGAAGGTAAACGGTGTTTCCGTGTGCTGCTCTGGTACACCAGAAACGGTTTAGTCATGCTGGCCACATGACCCGGAAGCTGTACGCCGGCTCCCTCGGCCAATAAAGTGAGATGAGTGCCACAACCCCAGAGTCGGCCACGACTAGACCTAATGGTCAGGGGTCCCTTTACCTTTACCTTTAAGTGGCCCACACCAACTAGGCTCAGTGATTGTAGCTGATGACCGAATCCATCCCTCCAGATCTTGGATTCCAACTCCCTTCATCCCTGGTCATTTGCTAGAGCAACTGATGAGAGTCCAGCAACATCTGGGTAGCCATAGGTTCTCCACCCCACCCCTGGATTTTAATCTGTTAGAACTATTTGGCATGGTGGCTCCTGTTAGAAGATGGATCGATGTGTCATCTTGAGCCAATAATGAGGCTATAGGTTTTGATGGCACCTGAGTGACATTGTATCATAATTAAGAGTGCAGTGATGGATTAAAGGTTTTCTCCAGAGCTCCATAACGTTTTGATCATAACTTCCCATTCCTGTTCATTCTTAAAACAGATTTGAATTAGAACAAGGGTCATCAAGCTGTCTTCATAAATTCAAGAGGGGGTGAGGGACAGCATTCTCTGGAGCTAGCCTTTTATTTTTATATAGCAGCAGTCACAGGTTGCTTGCTGGCTCCTAGTCGAATCCAGATTTTTCACCTATTCTCCAAAATGCCTAGACCTTCTTAGAGAAGTGGAGTTTTTTAAGGGGGGGGGGGGGAGAGAAAGAGGCCACCCTTATCTGCAAATAAATCTCTTATAACATCTGCTCTCACAAACTCGGGTTTCAGTAGAGTTTAAGAGCATCTCACACTCCTCACTAGCTCTTGGCTTTTAATCTAATTCATACAGATATTAGTATAGAACCCTGCTTCACAATAACATTTTTGTACATGAAGATACCTTTGCAGAGGAGAATAAAAGTTGAATGTAATGTTGAACTGTACAATTATTTTTGCAACATAAATATATCAATTAGTATGGCTGACTGCTAATTTTCCTGGGTGCACATTATTTTCCTTGGGAAAAACTAAGCTGAAGTCATCTTTAATATAGAAGCAAATAAATATTTATCCCTAAATGCAAGCTTTACAGCAAGGAATATGCAAGCAAATAAAAATAACACTCATGAAATATTACTCGTCTCCCCCAGGCCTACAGCCATATAGTTCTATTCTGAACATATGAACACAGAGATTCTGATGTTCATTTTATGGTATATTTGGCTTGTATGCTCTCGTTCCGTCTCTTTCCACATTAGGTACGTGTGCTTTGGGAAAGGACACAACAGAGGGAGCTATTGCTTTCCTTTTGTAATCTCTAGATTTCTGGTTGAGTTACAGAGACTTCTTTGTTTCATTTTTTCAGATGTTGGGCACTGTCTTGTGCATCAAGTGTTCATGTTGTATCTCCCCTTCCTCACATTTTAAACTTTGTCAGAATAATGTGGCCACTTACTTTTACTTCAACAGCAGTGTCAGAATTATTTCCATTCTAGAGGTGCATTATTAATCTTACATGAGGCAGGAACACACTACGAAACCTGTAAAAGCACCACGTTATCTTTACATCCTCTTTAGTTATACCTAAACTGCTGTTGCTTTTAGGTGAAAGGATGCCACCCCATTTACATATCCCATTGTCTTCCCCTTGCTGCTCCTAAGGAGCTTGCTGATGATCTCTTGACCAAATGTCTCAAGATTCCTGAAGCTGAATGTTCTGCCATGGACTAACAGCAATGTTGGTGATAATCACGTTTTCACCCAGGCATCAGCTTAACAGAATCATACCATCTTTAAATTTGGGATTTGGCAAAGAAATAGGATGGTCTTCTTAGGGTTTTATTAATAATAATATTAACATGCACCTCTGAGAACAGAGCCTGCCAGTTTTTATCACTGGGCTCTGTTGCGTGTTCTTAACAGATGGTAATTAACCTGAACATGCAGACTAAACACAGGCTAGTTTTACTTTTCCCAGTAGAATTGTAAAAAGTAGCCTGACAGATTAGAACAGGCAGGAAACTGACTGTTCTCTAAAATGGCATTAAATTTGAATGTCCCTTAAATGCCCCCTTGAAAGCAGCAGTGCCTGTTAGTTCCTTCTCTTACAACTTCATTGGGGTGTATGTATCTATATTTAATAATATTCTACACAAATTAATGATCGCCCACATGTTTATAAGCATGCTCCACGCAGCCAGCATAACATTTAGAACAGTGCTTTATGCACAAATTCCATGTTGCCAAGCCAGTAATATGCATGCATGCAACGCTTTGAGAGCAGCAATGCGAGTTTATTTTAAAGGTATATCCTGGATCTTTGGCAAGTTGAGAGAAGGCTATATTGAACCTTACAGGAGAGGAAGTGAGAAGTAATGGAGGGGTGAGCAGTGAGAATCCATCAAGGAGAATTCTGCATAAATTCACAGGAAGGAAAAATGGCAAGTACCAAGAAAGGGTTACTTGGGGACAAAGAAGCTTGCCTTGATAAAGTGGTCCGATACTGATCTGTGCGTCAGTATGACTTGTCCCTATACAGCCTTTCCATTTTTGACGTTTTGTTCCTAGCATTTCAATGTCCCCAGTCTCAACAGGACTTTTGGATGGCAAAACAACAATGGGCAAGGAACATGTGCTTTGGACTAAACACATCTCCTTAATTAAAAAGACACGCTCCGCGCTGTTCTTCGGTGCTACATCCTGTGCATCCTCGCTCTTCATCAAATCATGCCCCTCTTCCTTGACTTGATAAGCCTCTCCTTCAGACCTCCTGATTCATCAATGGCTTTGCTGGCTCAAGGCTTTCCTTTGAGCCAAGAGTCATCGGGGCTCAGCTCCAGAGCCTGTTTCCAGTGCCAGACTTCTTCCACCAAGGACATACTCGGTAGTAATAAAAATAGTTACCGTATTTTTCGCTCTATAAGACGCACCAGACCACAAGAGGCACCCAGATTTTGGAGGAGGAAAACAAGAAAAAAAAACACCTGAATCTCAGAAGCCAGAACAACGAGAGGGATCGCTGCGCAGTGAAAGCAGCAATCCCTCTCGCTGTTCTGGCTTCTGGGATAGCTGCGCAGCCTGCATTCGCTCCATAAGACGCACACACATTTCCCCTTACTTTTTAGGAGGGAAAAAGTGAGTCTTACAGAGCAAAAAATACGGTACTTGGAGCATCTACAGAGCATATTTCATGCCCAGTGGCTAGAAGGAACTAGCACACATGTAGGATCTTAAGTAAAAGGATATTATGCTTTGTCCTTGAGCCATTTATTATACTGTGTGCATGGGGAGGTGTGTGTATTAAAAATTCCCTCTCAAAAAGAGAGGATATAATCCTAAAGTACAGATATTTCTGCAAATATCAAGTTACATTACAATACCTAATAACTTGAACCATGATTATATTATAAATTAAGCATATTCTTCACATTTTCTGCATGGTCTTCTCCCAGCTTACCCAGACAGCTACAGGGGGGCTAGCCGAGTTTTTTTGCACCAGGGGGAGCCTCCAGAGAGGTACCACTGAGGCTCCCAGCCTCTGTGTGTGTGTACACAAATGTGCGTGAGGGGGTGCCAAAATGGGTCTTTGACCCAGGTGAAATAAAGCCTAGTTTGGCCCCTGCATACACATATAAGACCCAATCTAGTTGCCATTGTACAGTGGTACCTCAGGTTAAGAACTTAATTCGTTCCGGAGGTCTGTTCTTAACCTGAAACTGTTCTTAACCTGAGGTACCACTTTAGCTAATGCGGCCTCCCGCTGCTGCCGCGCAATTTCTGTTTTCATCCTGAAGCAAAGTTCTTAACCAGAGGTACTATTTCTGGGTTAGCAGAGTCTGTAACCTGAAGCGTCTGTAACCTGAAGCATCTGTAACCCGAGGTACCACTGTAATTTGTTTCAAAATATATTAATCCTGTATTTTATATTGCTGGAACCCACCTGAGGACCTTCTGGTGAAGGGCAGGTAATAAGACTATTCCTTATCCATGAATGGCTGAAAGGCTCTGTGCTCTTCGCACACACAGCCTTTTTGCTGTTAAACACAAGTCCTACCCACTCTCCATAACTGGGAGCATTACACCACATCTCGTTTGGAAATGACTTTTCCTTTATCATTGTGGATCCTTCACAAGGTAAAAGGTGACATATATTGCCCTTTCGTGGGCCTGACAAAAGTCCTGTGCCCAAGAGCAGTATTGGGCAGGTGGCCATGGATGTAAATGGGAAGAACTGACGAACAGTTTTTAGAACACTGAGTCCTCCTGAGTCACTGTGTTCTCATTTGCTGATTAATAGTAGGATTTAAATATATATATATCAGGAAACCCTTAAATACGTGACAGGCATTCTTAGTGGCTGCAAATGGGTGACGAGCCAACGACACATTAGGGACTGCGAGTGATGAATGAGAATAGGGTCCTTCCTCTGCTCTTAAAAAGGGAGGCAGGAGAGGATAATGGGCATCGTGCTCTAAGTGTCAAGCTACCACACTGCTGTTGGTTAGCTGTACGTATGGACATCTTCTGAATATTTGTCCACAATCAGAGGCAGTTTCAAGGTGGCACCACCAGCCTGTTGGCACTGTGTCCTTTGCTGCCGAGGGTGCCAAAACAAGGCTGCAGAATGGAGCGTGAGAGGCGGGGGATGGATTTTAGCGTTGCACAGTGCACCACTGAAATTTGAGATCCCATAAAAGATGTTGGAGGAAATGATTAATAATAGGACCCACAAAGAGGAGGATGGAATTCCAGGAGATTCCTTGGGATCTTGTTTTTATTATTTATGTTTGATACATCTCTGTCAGGGACACGGATGGCGCTGTGAGTTAAACCACAGAGCCTAGGACTTGCCGATCAGAAGGTCGGCGGTTCAAATCCCCGTAACGGGGTGAGCTCCTGTTGCTCAGTCCCTGCTCCTGCCAACCTAGCAGTTCAAAAGCACGTCAAAGTGCAAGTAGATAAATAGGTACCGCTCCGGCGGAAAGGTAAACGCCGTTTCCATGTGCTGCTCTGGTTCGCCAGAAGCGGCTTAGTCATGCTGGCCACATCACCCGGAAGCTGTACACCGGCTCCCTCGGCCAATAAAGCGAGATGAACGCCGCAACCCCAGAGTCGGCCACAACTAGACCTAATGGTCAGGGGTCCCTTTACCTTTTACCTTTACATCTCTGTAAAACTTTAAGTTGAAAAAGCAAAAAATTAAATTTATTTTTTTAAAATAAATTTGAGAGCCCAACTTCTGTGGCTGCTGCAATCTCCTTTTCCGCCATTTTTAGTTAAGGCCCAATATAGATGTTGCACACCAGACATGGTCAACACCCTCCCTGTTAAAAAGAAAGAGGGATTTAAGAGGTTGCAGCCCTCAGAAAACTGGTGCTGGAGAAAGAGTCAAATGCCCCAATAAGCTTCTTGAAGCTGTGAGGCAACAGCTTGAGGGGATGTGTGTGCTCTGAACCCAGTTCCCTCTCCAACTTTAGGGCTTTCCCATTCAACTCAGCAACTAAAGAAATTTCAAGGGCAGGGCTTGAGTGTCCAAAGCTCAGGGTATTAAAGGACCTTACACTAGTCTATCCCCTGAGCTCTCAACTCAGCATAAGTGTCTGTGATTGTTTTGGGCAAAAGGGAGAGGTAGAATCAATTTCCCACATATGTTTCAGCCCCTGAAGCCGTCGTGTGTGGTGAAGTGCAAGCTGGACAGCCAACCTCTAACCCCTTTTCATCCCAAGCCAGTTAGCACTTCCTTACTGGGGTTAAGGACAGCTACCACTGCAGCCTTCAGTTTGGTTTATCACCAGAACTGCCTTTGTTTGTTTGATTTATTTGTAAACTGCCCTTCCTCCGAAAATCACAGGTTGGTTCACAGCATAAAAATACAAAATGAGAACACAAATTCCATAACCAATAACAAACCAATAACAACCCCCCCCCCAAAAAAAATCATCTTTAAAACACCATAGCTTGTTCAATCAGCCAAAGGCCTGGTTATACAGAAACATTTTTGCCTGGTGCCTAAAGACATGTAATGAATGGGCCAGGCAAGACTCCCGGGGGAGAGCATGGATCAAAGTTTTCACAGAGACTGGCACAGCCCCTCTACTTGATTCTTAGCTCAAGCATAATGCCTGCAGTGGCAGTTCCCACAGCTGGTTTCATGGAACCAGGAAATGGGAGCAGAGGAAGGAAGGAGGATGCTTTGGGGGGAGGGGGGGAGTGGCAGGGCTAAATAACCAATCTAGCCAATGTATTGCTTATAGTGGATGGAGAATTCAACTTAGGTATGGGAGACCTTGGATATGGGAGTCCTACCTCCCTCCTGAACTCCTTTGTTTTGAAAAGGCACCATCTCTCAGCTTCAGGTCCTCTAACTATAGAAGGTAAATCGTTGTAGCCAACCTCAGCAGGTGCAATGAAGATCGGACAGCTCTTTGCACATTTCAAAAGGCTGTTCCATACTCTGTTGGCTTTCCTTGGCCAGTGTAGTTGCTTTCAATCCCAGCTTCAGCCCCCAACATCTATCTCATCATCAACCTAATTTAGTTTACATCCATTGCCATATCTTTGCCTTGCTTGGTCTTCTAAACTGTCAACCTGCAGCTAATAAATCAGTCATTTTACATTCCTTCTTTCCCTGAGAGACTTTTTATTTCTTTTCCTTTGCAGAAACCTCGTTTCCCCCCGGTTAATACCACAACCCCAGCTGGCTCATCAATCTTTTCCTACTTCTCTCTGTGGCACAGTTCTGTCCTCCCCTCAACCTGTCTCTTTTAAACCCTGCAGTTCCACTCAGCTTACATTCCCTAGAGGTGGACAGACTACATAGCATCCACCAAATCTTACACAAACTGAGGAAAGTTTGCTGTCTAACCCTCTGACAGTACCATATCTCCTTGCCAGTGACACCCTGATCACTTTCTCTCCAACCCTCAAAAAGTATTATGCCCACTTTCTAGGCTATATGTAACTCCTGCAATTGGCTGCTCAGAGCCAGTGTTTTTTCCTCCTGACTATGCATATTTGGGGACGCGGGTGGCGCTGTGGGTAAAACCTCAGTGCCTAGGACTTGCCGATCACATGGTCGGCGGTTCAAATCCCCGCGGCGGGGTGCGCTCCCGTCATTCGGTCCCAGCGCCTGCCAACCTAGCAGTTCGAAAGCACCTCCGGGTGCAAGTAGATAAATAGGGACCGCTTACCAGCGGGAAGGTAAACGGCGTTCCGTGTGCTGCACTGGCTCGCCAGATGCAGCTTGTCACGCTGGCCACGTGACCCGGAAGTGTCTCCGGACAGCGCTGGCCCCCGGCCTCTTGAGTGAGATGGGCGCACAACCCTAGAGTCTGTCAAGACTGGCCCGTACGGGCAGGGGTACCTTTACCTTTACCTTTTATGCATATTTACTGTCTCTCCCTCTTACCCCTTTATCATACTCCTTTTAAATTATTCTCTTTGGGAAGGGAGAGAAAGAAAGAAAGAAAGAGGGATGAGATCTCATTCACAAGTTGGACCCTCAAATTTCAACACAAGGCAGAGTTTGGAAAGTTTGCCTGTGGAGGTTTGCCTACTGCAGAACACAAATGTAGTTTAGAACATACAGTACAGTGGTACCTCGGGTTAAAACTTAATTCGTTCTGGAGGTCTGTTCTTAACCTGAAACTGTTCTTAACCTGAAGCACCACTTTAGCTAATGGGGCCTCCCGCTGCTGCTGTGCTGCCGCTGCACGATTTATGTTCTCATCTTGAAGCAAAGTTCTTAACCCGAGGTAATATTTCTGGGTAAGCGGAGTCTGTAACCTGAAGTGTATGTAACCTGAGGTACCACTGTATTTTAATAGTTAGAGAGCTAATTTAACCGAGGGTGTTGCCAGAGAACCTTTGCAAGCTTAATGTGCTGTGTTTGCTGACAAAAACTGCTCACTTCCAATCTGACGTATATTGCTTTTTGTCACATAGTCTAGGGTAGAGTGGTCCAGGACATTGTCTTACCAACCGATCAGCTTCAGTTATGTTGTTACCTGTCAATGTACAGAGTGCTTTCCTTAGGGAGATGTTCCCTATCCCCTGATGGCTCAATCCTTACCCTGCTTGGCTTATTAGATCTAACAGGGCAAGATTGCCTTGTTCTTTTCATTTCGATTTGCTTCTTTCAGTGGGGGCCATGTTTAATCTATACTGAAAGAACCAGTGCTGCAGTGACTGTTCTTGGAGAGAGATTGCACAGACAGCAGCACAACCGATTTGTTTCAGCCAGTTCTGCTTTCTAAGGACAGCTGATTTACCAGAACTGAAGAGATTAACCAGAGCTAAAAATGCCAATAAAACAGCATTGCAGAATAGTGGCTGGCTTCGGACCAGATTTGGCTCACAGGCTGCCTGTTGCACAACACTGCCTGTTTGATTAGCATACCCTTTTTGTGATAGTTTACTACACTGGTTAAGAACTGAGTACTCAGGGTGGTATAGAGATGATTGAATCACTATGTACCGTATTTTTCGCACCATAGGACGCAGTTTTTCCGTCTTAAAAACTAAGGGAAAAAGTCTGTGCGTCCTATGGAGCGAATGCAGGGGGGGAGGCAAGCAGGAAAAGCTCCCAAGAGCCACACACAAGCTTCGCGCGGCTCTTGCGGGCTTTTCCCCAGGAGGGAGAAGGGACTGACGCGGCCAGTCAATCCCTTCTCCCTCCTCTAGAAAAGCCTTGCGCAATCTCTCCAGCCGCGGGAGGCCGTGGAAGGCTAAAGGGGAAGCCTGCGCAGCGAGCGCGATCCATCCCGCTCGCTGCCCGGGCTTCCTCTTTAGGCGTGCGCGCCTCTCCAGCCGAGGGAGGCTGTGCAAGGCTAAAGGGGAAGCCCGCGCAGCGAGCGCGATCCATCCCGCTCGCTGCCCGGGCTTCCTCTTTAGGCGTGCGCGCCTCTCCAGCCGAGGGAGGCTGTGCAAGGCTAAAGGGGAAGCCCGCGCAGCGAGCGCGATCCATCCCGCTCGCTGCCCGGGCTTCCTCTTTAGGCGTGCGCGCCTCTCCAGCCGAGGGAGGCTGTGCAAGGCTAAAGGGGAAGCCCGCGCAGCGAGCGCGATCCATCCCGCTCGCTGCCCGGGCTTCCTCTTTAGGCGTGCGCGCCTCTCCAGCCGAGGGAGGCTGTGCAAGGCTAAAGGGGAAGCCCGCGCAGCGAGCGCGATCCATCCCGCTCGCTGCCCGGGCTTCCTCTTTAGGCGTGCGCGCCTCTCCAGCCGAGGGAGGCTGTGCAAGGCTAAAGCGCTGCCCGGGCTTCCTCTTTTGCCTAGCACGACTCTCCAGCCACGGGAGGCTGCACAAGGCTAAAGAAGCCAACTTTTTAAAAATCTCTCTATCTCTACCTCTTTTTCTTTTTTCATCCTTTCTCCACCCCCTTATTTTCCTCTGAATCAGTGTTTTTATCTAGATTAACGTTTTAGTTTGGAGGGGGGAATATTATAAAAAAGGAAACTTTGCACCTTTTATTTTAGTATACAATAAAAACAGATTAAACAAAACACAAGAGAAGGAACTAGCATAGAAGAAGAAGAGAAAAGGGAAAGAGGGAGGATACAAAGCCATTTACCAGAGGTAGATCTTAACCCTTGCCTCACCTGGGAGCTTCTCTGGGCAGGAATTCCCTTGGCTTAAGTGGGGTGAGGGAAGAGTGGCAGGTAGGGGGGTACCTACCTAGACAGTGAAGCCACATGTCTCTCCAATGAAAATTGGGAGTGGGCATTGTGTGAAGTGGCTGTGGATCTCCTGCCGCAGAAGTGTAGGACTGTATAGAGTTGGGAGGGCCACCCGAGGGTCATCTAGCCCAGCCCCCTCACAATGTAGGAATCACAGCTAAAGAACGCCAGGCAGATGGTCCCCCAACCGCTGCTTAAAAGCCTCCAGTGGTGGAGACCCCCAACAACTTGCGAGGTCACAGAATTGCAGGGTTGGAAGGGAACCCCAGGAGTCATCTAGTCCAGCCCCGGTGGACAGCGGGCACGATCCATCCCATTGTGCAAGGCTAAAGATGCTGCTCAAGGCTAAAGAGGAAGCGTGCAGCCTGTCCCTTGCTCTTTGGGGCTGGGGGGGGAATAATATTTTTTCCCGTGATTTCCCCCTCTAAAAACTAGGTGCGTCCTGTGGTCCGGTGCGTCCAATAGAGCGAAAAATACGGTATTTTTGTCCTTTAGGGCGTATCAATTTCACAAATGTTCTCTTATTATACTTGCAAATGTGCTCTCACAGATGAGTTGCTTCCACCCGCCTTCAACATAACATTTACCCTACAAAACTCAACTGCAAATAATAAAAGGTAGGTTGGAAACTGGAGTGAAAGGAGGAATTTTATTTACTCTGTGCAAAGCTGTCCTCGCTAAAATTGAGCGTAAAATATAGCTGATAGCTAATTCTGCAGAATATGGCTGTGCAAATATCTCTAACACCAGCCCACATTTCAGAAGTTACATTCGTAGATAAAAAGGACTGTACACTTATCTTGCCCTCAGGGAAAACTGAAGGAACTGAACATGTTTAGCCTGAAGAGACAAAGATTAAGTGGAGGGAGGAGGGCAGGAGATGGGTCAATATCTAAAAGATTATCAGAAAGAAATAGTAGAGGAGAGGGCTAATAACAGTAGGTTTAAATTACAGGAGGGAGGCTTAGAAAAGACAGGTTCAATTGGTGTCTATAAAACAAGGATAGCTATGTGCATCACCAAATAGAAATATTTTTTGTCTGCTAATGTTTCTTCCACACTAGATATATTGTGTGGAACACTTACAACTTTCCTTCCTGTAGTGATTCGGTTTTGGTAATATCATCCAGTTTCCCCAGCAAATCACACAGCAATGCATTGCTGGCTTGAAAAAGCAATCTTCTTGTTTCTCATCCAGCAGCCCAGCAAACATGATAATTATTTATTGCCGTTGACATAATGGAAGATCACTGCTTGACAGGCACCGATGGGATCATGCCTGTATCACAAAGAGCAACATCCGCCCACATCATTTTGTGCTTAATTTGTCCCCCCCCCTTCTTTCCTGGGCATGCTGTCATATTCCTTATATTCTCAGACCCATTGATTCCTCTAGCCCCAGTATGTCTACACCAGGGGTCAGCAAACTTTTTAAGCAGGGGGCTGGTCCACTGTCCCTCAGACCTTGTGGGGGGCCCGACTATATTTTGGGGGAAAAATAATGAATGAATTCCTATGCCCCACAAATAACCCAGAGATGCATTTTAAATAAAAGCACACATTCTACTCATGTAAAAACTACGCTGATTCCTGGATCGTCCGTGGGCCAGATTGAGAAGGTGATTGGGCCGGATCCGGCCCCGGGGCTTAGTTTGCCTACCCATGGTCTACACCAGGGGTCAGCAAACTTTTTCAGCAGGGGGGCGGTCCACTGTCCCTCAGTCCTTGTGGGGGGCCGGACTATATTTTTTTTTGGGGGGGGGGGATGAACAAATTCCTATGCCCCACAAATAACCCAGAGATGCATTCTCCAGGATCTCAAGCAGCAATGGGTCTCTCCCAAGAGTTACTGCCTAACCCTTTTGGCTGAAGACAACAGTGTCCGACTCAAAGACTGTCTGCATGCCAATCATATGCTATTATACCACCAAGCTATTGCCACCCGGTCCTTTTTCCAGCCCACATGCAGGAGGAAGCCTTCATCCATGTCTGTGTTGTGAGCTCTTAATATGCTTTACGCTTAAGGCTGTAGTGCCATGCATTTCTTTAAAGGGACAATAGCACTATTTCTTGTAATGGATGGGAGCAGGGAGAGCATGAATTTGGAGGTGTGTGTGTGTGTGTGTGTGTGTGTGTGTGTATAATGTCTTTTTCTGAGGTTGGGGCATCACTGGTATTCATGCATTTTATTTGTTTTTAAAGAGTTGCAAGAATTCCTGTGCTCAGGTGGCATAGTAGTTCAGCCTTAAAGGTTAATTTTAAGAAAGGCTCAGAAAATGGCAGAGTGCGAGTGTGTACAATTGGTCCCTGTTTTTATGTGCCTAATCTGCCAGGCGCTAAGTGCTCTTGCAGAGCCACTAATGGGGCTTGCACACTCGCGGAACCTCATTTCTCACGGCCCTCGTGACATTGTCGGGTGGAATTATTGATTCCCCCACCCCTTGTATAAAAATACTGTAGCTGAAGGATGGAGAACATGCACTCTCCCTGTCATAGAGAGGAGGACCTTTGAATTGATTAGGCTGCAATACTAAATGTTCACCTGCGAGTAAGCCTTGACAAATTTGACATGAGTAGCCATGGTTAGGACTTGTGCTGTTAATAGTTGGAATCGCTGTCAAATTTTGCCAAAAAAAGGTGACATATCCCAAGCAAATTTGGATGGTCCTGCTCTGCCAAGATGCCTGAATATTATTTTTTTTTGGGGGGGGGAGGCAGAAAGAGTCTCACTCTGCTCACTTTCCAGGGGAGAGGGATGAAATACCACCTGAATTTCGCCTGCATTTGTAACCAGGAGGTGCAAAGAATTATTTGAAGGTTTTTCAGGGGAGTGGCACTAAGTTTTCTTCTCAAGCGGGAATTTCCCAGGAGGGTTTCAGCCATCCTTGGCCATAGCCATGGATTTCTCTCTCTGTGTGTGTCTGTTTTAATTTTGAAAACGAAATAGAACAATAACCGCAGTTTAGGAACGAGATTGGGAAGAAGGCGCCTGTCCTTTGTAGAGAAGGAGCGCAAGGTACTCACTGACACGTGATGCGATGCAAGAAATCCATCCGCCGCCGCCGGCGGGAAAGCGCCAATAAAGCGGTGAGTTTGGCGCGCGAGAGCTTCCCAAGGATGCGGCCGCCGGCGAGGCAAGGTCCCGAAGTAGCGGCGGAGGGCGCCTGTTGCAGTGACGCACAGACAGCCTCCTCAGCTGCTTCCCCCTCTCATTCGTCCACCCGTCTGTCTGTCTGTCCCCAACTGACGGGGGCTCCTCCGGCGCGCCTCACTCCTCGCCTCACTTGAAGCTCAGCGTCCGAGGGAGACGCACGCACGCCTGGAGAGCGCGCCTGGGGCCATGGACAGCTCCTGGGAAGAGCGCGGGAACCTCACGGTCCCCTCAGGCAGCGCGAGCGAGAGCCCCGTCCCCAGCCTGGCGGCGTCGTGGGCGCCCACGGCCGGCTTGGCGCCCCGGGAGGACAGCGGCTCTGCGTCTTTCTGGAACACCCCTTTGAACCAGGCTCTGAGCGTCTTCGTGGCGCTGGCTCTCTTCGTGGCCATGCTGGGCTTGGGCTGCACGGTGGAGCTGAGCCAGCTGGGCGCGCAGCTGAGGCGGCCCCTGGGCTTGCTGCTGGCGCTGCTGTGCCAGTTCGGGCTCATGCCCTTCGTGGCTTTCCTGATGGCGCTGGTCTTCGCCCTCGACGAGGTGGCAGCCGTCACCGTCCTGCTATGCGGGTGCTGCCCCGGGGGGAACCTCTCCAACATCATGTCGCTCCTGGTCAACGGGGACATGAACCTCAGGTACCCGAAGGGGAAGGGAAGGGAGGGCCAAGCTGGAGGCCGGGTGGGGCAAGAAGAGCCAAACGGGCTAGTAACAATACTACTGCTAATACTACTACTAATACTAATAAATTTTTATTTATACCCCGCCCTCCCCAAGACCGGGCTCAGGGCGGCTAACAACCAATAATAAAACCAAGTTGATTAAAATACAATAATAATAATAACAACAACAACAACAACAATGCTGCTGCTGCTACTACTACTACTAATACAAATAAATACATACATACAGAAATCTTATTATTTGTACCCCACCCATCTCTGGGGCAGCGAACGCCCCCCCCTAGGGAAAAGGGTGGCAGCGAGACTGAGGGCATTTCTCCTGCAGGAGGAATAGGGGAGGAGAGAGATTGTGGGTGCTTCTGTCTGAAATCAGTTATTTTCGCTTTAACGCACTGTCTAAAGTTGCATTGTTTCCTGGCAGAGCTCCAACTCCATTCACATTGGGACGGCGGGCAGACATTCAACAGGTGTAGCTCCCTCCTCCCCCCCCCTCACAATGAAAGCCAAATCCACTCGTAAAATATCTTATCCGTCACAGCACCTGCTCAAGGCACAGAGGTCCTGCGAGGAAAAGGAACTGAGAGATGAAATGTAAAACTCCTGAGCAAACATCAGACGAGTTGTTATGTATGCCCTGTTCCCAGAGGGTGGGGCAAAGAGGCAAGTGCCACTGAGCAAGTGCAGAGTGCCTGCACTGGAGTTACCTGCCTTTCCTAATGGAAGTTTCACCCGTCGCTGCATCTCCAGCCTGATAAAAGATGCACCTGTTGAATGTCTGCCTGTTACACACCCGTGAAAAGTGCAGGGGCTCTGCTAGGAATCACCCACAGACGTGTGCATTTGGGCTTGGGGAACAACTTTCCCTGCAGGCTTTAATCCCCTCCAGCTGTTTCTATGAATTAAGAATTAATGGGGGGGGGGGGGAGGCAAGACAGGGCTATGGGGTACAGCCAGACAATGTGGGCAGCCTTCTCCTTTTGCACAGTACATCTTTTTGTAAGCCGCTAAGCTCTTGCTTCTCTCCCTGCTTTCTGAGACCCTCTAGTTTCACTCGCAAGCCGGCACAAAGAGGAGAGAGAGCTGTGCTGCCAGTGTGCGCTGTGAACCTTGATAGCCAGACACGCCCTGCAGGCAGCAGTGCTGGAAAACAGTGTTTGGGGTGTGCGTGGGGGGGAAGTTTTTAACGATGGGGAGGGAGGGGAGAAAAGTGTGGACTGTGGGGAAGAGAGATAATGTGTTTAAGTAAAGCCTGCACTGGATAGATGAGACACAGCCGCATATCATGCCATGGCGAGAACAGTGCATTGGGAAGGGTGCCTTTCTCTTTCAAAACTACCAGCTTCTGCTTCTGCAACACACACACAAAGTGTAAAAGTCAGAAATCACCCATATAAAATTAGCAGCCGAGCAGGAGGTTCCCACTGACAGTATGAGGTTGGAAAGACCAAAGGGAAGAGGCTTCTGCAATAAAATGTGCCGTCTGAGCAGCCCGTGGAAAGTGAATGGGGCGGTGGAAGGAACTTCAGTACATCACGTACCTTTCCCTCTGGGAACTCTGTTTTTTCTCGTCTCTGGCAGTATAATCATGACCACGTCGTCTACGTTGCTTGCTCTGGTCTTGATGCCTCTTTGCCTGTGGATCTACAGCCGAGCCTGGATCAACACCCCGTTAGTGCGCCTGTTGCCCCTGGGCGCTGTCACCATGACTTTATGCAGCACTCTGCTCCCCATCGGCATTGGGGTCTTCATCCGATACAGGTTCACCAGGGTGGCAGACATCCTGCTGAAGGTAAGCCAGGCCCCAGATGCCCACCTTTACAGGGGACACAGGGAGGAGCCTTAATACAGGCACAGAGTACAGTTCCATCTAGCTAGAACCAAGAGCAGTGGTGTAATTAGAGTGTCAAACTATAGGGCCACGGAGACCCGGGTTCAAATCCCCAATTAGCCCCAAAGCTCGCTTGGTGACTGCCTCTCAGCCTACTCTTTCTCACAAGAATGTTGGGATAAAAAAAAATTTAGGAGGAATATACCACTTTCAGCTCCTTGGAGGTAAAGTGGTATATATGAATGTAAGAATGCAATTTTAACAAAGAAATTAAAGTGTTGCTCCAGTGAGGCAGTGGGAGAGCATATATGTCCTGAAGGCACAGGACCCCTTTGCCATGTTTGCTTTCCAAGTGAAGAACCGCTCTAGCAGGGCTGCCGGTATCTGAGGTCTTGCAGAGTCGTCGTCAAAGCAGGCAACGCAAAGCTAGAGGGACCAACAGTGTAAACTGCAACCAATGATCCCCCGTCCAGTATTGCGAGGTGAAATCCTGCCTTGAGAGCATTTTTTTTTTGTTACAGAGGGAATTCACACACAGTAGTCCTCCTACGACATTGCCATATGTATAGTAGTAAACAATATTTATAAATTTCAGCCGCTTGCAGTTTTCTTTCTGGGGGGGGGGGGGAGTGTCTTGTGACATAAAATGTGTGTTGTTGTTTTTTGCCACTGTGGTGCTTCCTCCCCAGTATAAAAGGGGTGGAGTAAAATAAATGCCCCATAGGATTTTCCTATGGTTTTCTCAGGGGGCATTTTACCACCCCAAGATACACTGGAAATTGATTTGGAGTAGCAAAAGGTACCGCTTCAGTAAAAATAAATAAATAAATTGGTAGCAGATGAGGGCCACACTAGTAATTTGCAATTTATCCTGAATATTTATTTATTTTTAATTATTTAAGAATCACATACAACCATTGCTCTCTAGGCGATTTAACAACAGATCAAAATATAGAATAACATACATCATAACATACAGTAGAGTATTAAACGTGACTAGATAAAATTGGCATTCTAGAAATGTTTGCTTAAATAAAAATGTTCTTATGGCACATAGGAGTCACACAATGCCATCATCTGCCTCACCTTCACTGAATGTTCCATATTGCAGGGGTTACTGAGCTGGGTACAAATATATTTGATTTCTGAGGCACAAGGTACCTCTCAAAGCTCAGCTCCCTTGATATCAGTGATTTAGTTGGCCAACTAAGAGTGAAGCACTCTGATTCCAAGTTGTTTAGGCCTTTGTACACTAGTACCAAAACCTTGAACATGGCCTGGTAGCATACAGGCAGGGAGTGCAGTTCCTGGAGCACAGGTGTTATATACTGTCAGAAAGCTACCAGGCCTGAACCATGACTGAGATGTGCTCAGATGATCAGTTTTCTCCAGCAATTCCTGCAACTGATCCACCATGACCATCCATTTTTGTTTTAAAAATGCTTTTGCATTAATTACATAGATTGCTTGTGCACCTCTGCATAATTAGAATGGGGAGGTGGTGAGAGAACCCTTAATTATTCTATACTGGGGTAAGTTTTTTTTTTAAGTATTTCTCGCCCCAAAGCATGTGGTATATGAGCTTGTTAAGAGTGCCCATTAATTCTCTAGCTATGTTGCAATCTTGCTGCCTTATATTGTTATGGCATTTCACTGAACTCTACTGTATATTTTGTTTTAGTGTATCATTCATTGCTTCGGGGGGCCTTGGGCAAAAAACAAAACAAAAATCAGTATATAAATAAATTGGAATAAATAATAAATTGAAACAGAACAAGCAGTTCTACTGTTAATCTTGCTAGTTCTGTCTGTGATTACCAATATACACCATTTATTTATATAACAGCACCAATACACATTCTTATGCTTTGGCAAATGAAGCAGTCTTTTGTTTTAACAGATTCTGTGCTTTCCTTGATGCTTGAAATATATTTTAAATAACCTGTATGCTTACTGATATAGTAATATGTAATTAAGAGCAGCGGTCCTCCAAAATCCTACTCTATCTAATCAAATGCTTTCTTTGCTAGGTTTCATTGTGGTCCCTTCTGGTCTCCCTGGTGATCCTTTTCATTCTAACTGGTACCATGTTGGGACCTGATCTGCTGGCTACTATCCCTGCTACTGTCTATGTAGTAGCTGTGCTGATGCCCTTGGCTGGTTATGGCTGTGGTTATGGCATAGCAACCTTATTTCACTTGCCACCTCACTGCAAGAGGACAGTGTCACTGGAGACCGGCTGCCAAAACGTACAGCTCTGCACCGCTATACTCAAACTGACCTTCCCTCCAGAGCTTATTGGGAGCATGTACATGTTCCCCTTGCTCTACGCTCTCTTCCAGGCTGCTGAAGCTGGTCTGTTTGTATTGGTCTATAAGGTGTACGGCAAGGATTCCTACAAACAAGAGCCTCTAGTAGGGGAAGAAGAAGAAGATACGAACATTTCCTACAAAAAACTGAAGGAAGAGGAAATGCCAGATACTTCCTATGGCACTGTGACTGCCGAGGGCCATGCCTCAGTGCTCATGGAACCGATGCAGACTGCCCTCTAGGGAGGACCTGAACTGGAAATCCTGTTGTGGGATAATGTAGCAAACTGTTCAGTCAAAGCGGGAGGCAGGGAGATGATGGCACAAAGCAGTTGCTGTAATCTTGATTCCCTCAGCATATATGGTTTGTAAAAATGCCAGTATTTTTGTCCACGAATAGCGAGTCACCTGTGACCACCTCCTCAGCTACCACAAAGAATCAATATGAGCCATCACAATAAAGTATACTGAAATGCAAGCAAGCAGGAAGGCTGCATGCTGAAGAGAGGGGTTTTATAAGGTAATTTTAAAGACTAGTATGAGAGGGAGGGAAGAGAAGAACAGGGGGATTAATGCTGATAGTATTTGTTCTTGTGTAACTGAATGTCACCAACAATTGCTGTTTAAAAGCTTTGTGTCTGTTTTACATTACTGTATTCAGCTTCTGTGTATGTGGAAAGGTTGAACTCATGTTGTATATTTACCACTGATTAAATTTCTTCTGAAGATACCAAGCCATTAAGAGGACTTATGAGACACTGTCTGCTTCATCTAGTTGATATCAAAGCTGTCACTCTTTTCACAGACAGAAGAGGAACAAGATCTCCCTCCCACTAAGCAGTAGTCAAGAGAAACTCTCTTCCGAATGAGTGGGGGCCTTTTTAAAAACCGAATGCTCCTTGGCATTATTAACTCTTCAGGGTAGATACCTGGGAGCAAAAATCTGCAATCTGTTTTAACAAAGGAGCTGGACCCATGATGCAGATCTATTTTGTAACCATTCTCTAAGATGCCAAGTAAGGGTATTTTTTAGCCCTTTAACCAGAGAAGCCAGGAACTGAATTCTGTTCTGTTTGCATGCAAAGCATACATCACTATGTGGTCTCCTATTTCTGTAGGTCATGTGGACTTGCTTGGGAATCAAAGCTAGGATTTAATTGGTTCACCAAGGTTGTAATCCCAAACACATTTACCAGAAAGTAAGTTCTACTGAATTTAGTGGGATTTACTCAATTAACTATCTTTAGTATTAGACTAAATGGGAACGTATTATGTGTATATTGTAAAATGCTACTAAAGTCTGAAACGCCATATCATTAAAGTTTGTGGGACCACTTCAGAGGTAACCAAGGAAAAATAAATCGCATGTGGGATGTGGCCTAGCAGTGAGATTAAGAAATAATATACTTGGTACACATATAGCACAATCCAGTACATGCCCATTCAGAAATAAACCCATTGAGTTTTAGTCAGTTTACTTCCAGATAAGTGAGTGCAGGATTGCAGTCCTGAATGGTTTGAACGGCACTGATTTCAAAGTGACTTTTCCCCATTTATAGGCGGACCTTTAGTACATTTACTGAGAAGTAAATTCTGCTGAGTTCAGTGATTCTTACTTCCCTGTAAATGGGCCTAGGATTACAGCCTTTACTGTCCCCTTTTCAATGCATATTTGTAGACCATATGGGAATTTTAACGCAGGGCGTTTAATCATTTCTCCTACTTTCTATTATTATTTGTATAAGACATCAGAAAACCGGTTAACAGCCGAGTCCTCTGCATGTTTACTTGGGAGAAAACCCTACAGCGTTCGGCGGTGTTCATTCCGCAGTGAGGCTGCAATCCTGCCGACACTCATGGGAAGAACGCGCCGCTAAATCGAGGGGCCTTTTGTTGCAGAGTAAACCACCTGCTGCTGCAACAACACAGCGGGCCGCGCGCGTGCATGCATGCATGCTTCCTCCAAGGAAAGCACCCGACGTTAATTGGCGCTTGCTCCGAAGTAAGCTCTCATAGGCTTGCAAAGCTCGCTCCACGAGACCCGCACAGCTGTGGCGAGTGACTCTCGTTTGGGTCTCCCGGGAGAGGAGGCGGCCCGCCCAGCGGGCTATTTAAGCCTCGTCCGTGATGAGCGCAGCCCGGGGCAATGGCCGCTTTGGTGGACGACGCCATGGAGAGCTACTCGTCGTACCCTTCCTACAACCCTTACTCCTACCGCTACCCGAGAGGCAAAGGCGGGCAGGGTCCTTGGAGGCAGCGGGGCGGCTACTTCTCCGGTTATGGCGAGACGGCGGCGGTGGCGGCCGCGGCGGCCGAGTACTTCGACAACTACCAGCGGGCGCAGCTGAAAGCCATCCTGTCCCAGGTGAACCCCAACCTGACTCCCCGCCTGCGCAAGGCCAACACCAAGGAGGTGGGCGTGCAAGTCAACCCGCGCCAGGACGCCTCGGTGCAGTGCTCGCTCGGGCCGCGGCCGCTCTTCTTGCGCCGCCGCGCCGTCGAGCAGGAGCAAGGCAGCCCCGTCAGCGGCGCCTGCCGCTCCGTGCGCTTCCCCAGGACCATCGCCGTCTACTCGCCCGTGGCTCCGCGGCGCCTCACCACCTTCCTGGAGGAAGCCGAGCCGCCCGACGGCCCCGCCGCGGCCTCGACGACGCCGAAAGCCGACGAGGCGCGCGCCGGCGGGGAGAAGGCTGAGGGCCCCGCCGACCTGCAAGAGGAGCAGCGGCCGCCGCGCCCCAAGGCCGAGAGCAAGGAGGGCTCGGGCCCAGCACCCGAGGGCGGCCTGGAACAGCCGGAGAAGCCTGGGGAGGACGGCGAGGGGGCGCCGCCCCAGCCAGAGGAGAAGCGGGGAGACGAGGCCGCGGAGAAGCCCTCGGAGGGGCCTCGAGAGGAAAGCAAGGCCCGCGTGCGCTTCCAGGTGGGTCCCTCGGCGGCTGCCCTCGCCTCAGCTTCCCGCCTGTTGCTTACTTGTTCAGGAGACTCGCTCTTCCTTATTTCCCTTGTGCGCCAGCGGAGGGTTGGGTTTTCTTTTTAATAATAATAATAATACTAAGGATGCTAATGTTTAAGTTAAATTTTATAAGAACTGTGATTTGGAAAACCGTTAAAAGGACATGCAATGAAATTCAACCAAGGGGAAGCGAGGAAGTCAATTAACAAAGTTAAAAAGTGTAATTTAATAAGCCTTTTAATAAGGCTATGAGTTATGTTTGTTTTATGTGTTTGTTTATAATGTTGAGAAAACAATTTTTTTTTTGAATAATAATAATATAAAATAAAATATATTTTTTTATTAATTATACCTGCCCACCTGGTTGGGTTTCCCCAGCCATTCTGGGCGGCTCCCAGCAGAATACTAAAAACACCATAAAACATCAAATATAAAAACTTCCCTAAACAGGGTTGGTTTATTTTATTTTATTTTATTTTTGCTGCGCTTCAGTGAAATTCTCAGGGTGGCAGTCAAAGTAAAAACACGTTTATTTATTCCTTGAATTTTTATACCGCCCTATAACCGCAGGCCTATGTGCAGAACAATAAAACAAAGCAGGAAGGCATAAAAATGGACAAAGGAAGGCATAAAAAAGGACATAAAAATTCAGCTGAGTGGATGAAACTTAACCAGCCCCTTCTGCCCTATGGTGTCTGGGGCTCCT
Source organism: Podarcis muralis (assembly GCF_964188315.1). Taxonomy (NCBI): domain Eukaryota; kingdom Metazoa; phylum Chordata; class Lepidosauria; order Squamata; family Lacertidae; genus Podarcis; species Podarcis muralis. The sequence goes on from NC_135663.1 coordinate 60,151,335, forward strand.
GTGGGAGTCCTTATTTGTGGGGTGGTAGTTAGTCTGCTTAGGCCAGGCTTGGCCAAATTGTGTAGCGGGAACAAGCCTTACTTTCCTGAATGAAGAATAGAGCTATCCTTCCGCTCTTGTAAGTGAAAACTTGAGTTTTAGAGAGCCTGAGGGCCCAACAACAGGCAGTGCATTTTTGTACATAACTCTTGGACATGTTTGCTTAAAACCAGAAGCAGCCTCTGGGGGGCTTTAAAGTCTGGGCAAAAGTTTACACTGTAGGAGCCAACGCCAAAGGGCCTTTCTCTCTCCCCCGCCCAATAAAATAAAATATTTGAGGGTGTCAGCCCCCGCCCCCAAGGTTGATGGGCATTGCCTTTCAAATAGTGTCATGTGATTGATTATATGGGTTGGGGTTTATCTGCCTCCCCAATATTTTATTCAAGTTGCCCCCCTCCCCCGTGTGGCAGGATGAAATTAACCATTTCCCTCTCCCAAGCTTGGACTTGTTGTGGGGGGTGGGGAGTTACCTTCAGGTGCTTTCAGGTTAAAAAAAACACACAAGGCTGTATGCTATACATCAATTTTACTCTTGTAAGACTTGTACAAGTTGGGCACCTGCACTGTCCGTTTTGGCATGAGGCCGATTGTGATGTGCTTCATTGGGCAAAGGCAAGCTGTCCTAGGCTCTTCATGCAGGCCTAACGAGAATCCTTGGATAATTAAAGTATCTGATTCAGAAGAGCAGAGGAATTACCTGCCTATGGCAAAGGGAGCAAAGTTGAATATAGGCGTAGAGTAGACCCTGTGGTGTTGGTTTCATAGGAGCTTTTTGTACTTTGTGGGTTGTTGGCTTGGGCCAGTGGTGGGGAACCTGTGACTCTCCAGATGTTGCTGAGCACAGGTAATGCTGGCTGCAACTGGTGGGAGTTGGAGATCAAAACATCTGGAGGGCCACATGGTACCCACCCCTGACTTTTCAGTTGCTCATGTGCAAGGAGGAGCACAGAAATGCAGTTAATTGAAAGAATCCCTTCAGAGTTCTTCGTGGCTGGGCTCTGAGCCTCATGCATTATTGTGTATGGAGAAACTAGACTAGCCGGGAGACATAGGATTGTGGGGAGACCCAAAAGTTCCATTTAGTACACTCCCTGCTTCTGCATACCAAGCTGCATCCCCACTACTCCTCTAGTGTGGATTGGCCCACCACATCCTGAGAACATGTGGATGGAATGGAGAGCAGAAATGACTGGTTTGTTTTCCCCTTTGCAGAAACTTGTTTCAAGCTGTGACACCCTGTCTTCCTGTGGTGAGCAATCAAAGTGGCTGGCAGTAGTTTTTCAAGACAATACCAAAAAGCCTACAATGCAGCCTGTGCAATCAAAATGGCAGAAGACGTGTGTACCAAAAAGCAGTGTCCAAGAAGCTCACTGAACGCAAGTCTTTGCTTGTGTTCCAGTGGGTGGAAATGGAGCCAAACATCTCTGGGAAGGCTATGCCAGTTTCTGGGCACTGTGGGAATAAAAATGGGGTTGGGAGGGCCTGCCTGCTTGCTATTTCTCAGGGTGGGGAAGTTGGAGCAGGCCTTAGGCAGTTTTATGTGAAAGAAGCTGGTCTTTAAGATACTCTTAGAAACAAATGAAACAACAAATAAATTGGTTTCCAACTTAAACTTGTATAAAATTGGAGTAATGTGACTTGATCTACTGCCTCTAGTCAGAATCCTGGTAGCTGTAGTTTAACAACCTGGAGATGATTTCAGAAGCTCCAGGCAGGCCCATTAGAAGTGTATTACAGTAATTAACCTAGAGGTGATTAGGGTATGGAAGACGCAGACCAGGTCTGGCTGAGTTAATGAATAGGAAGCTCAGTTCATAGAACTACCTACATTGCTATGGGGCACTGAAACTCTCCACCTCTTAGTGAAATAATAGTGTTGCTTTATTCAAGAGTGTGAAGAAAATATTGCAGGGAGAAGATTGGCCAGTTCTTACCCTCAATATAGAAGGTATTGAAGAGAGACGAAACTCTCTGGACTTAGATTGAAAGTGTTGCTTAAGTTGAAGGTTAGTTGGTTACTGTTCTTCAAGGCAGTGTTAGAAACTCATAAGCTAGGTGCCAAGTGGCTCCTTAAACCAGGGTTAGTCACCAAACCGAAATGTCTAGTTGCCTTTTTGGGGCCAGAAACCTGAAAATTTGTATTTTTCAATACAACTTTTTGGTTCCTGAAATTCATTCCGATTGTGCAGATAAAATATAATGCAGTGGATAGAATTCTAGAGGATGGGTTATGAAAAGTCATGATCCAGTGATCCCCAGGCATGCACCTATGGATGGTGGAGATGTGATATGCCCTCCTAGGACCTGGGCATCTTCACTTGGTCACAAGTGGCCGATAGCTGGGTGCAAAATATGCCTGGTGAATTTTGAACACTGCCTCAAGCAATTAGAATAAGATCCATTATTTGATTATTGATGTAAACCTCCAGAATGTATTTTGTATAGTTAAGTTTCTACCTTCTGTCTTCAACACATTGTGTTTTATTTTATTGCTGTGGCTAGTGGTTGGTGCAAATAAAGATTATTCTGATTCTTCAAGCTTGTGAGGGAAGCTGCTGCCAGTTGCTCTTAAGGCGCACAAGGTCAGGGCTTGCAACAGGCTGCTCAGCTTGAGATGTCAGTTCCCTTACTGTTTGGTTTATGCTCTCTAGTTCCTAGAGCAGAAGTATGGCTATTACCACTGCAAGGACTGCAACATCCGCTGGGAGAGTGCCTATGTATGGTGTGTTCAGGGCACAAACAAGGTGAGTATTGTCACTAGAGCAGTGGAGGGTGGTGGTCTTGTCCTTTGGTAAGGACTTGCCTTCATGCTTTTCTCCTTCTCCCCACCCACCCTCAGGTTTATTTTAGGCAGTTCTGCCGAACTTGCCAGAAATCCTACAATCCCTACCGTGTGGAGGATATCACCTGCCAAGTAAGCAACTCTTAGGAGGCCATTGAAGGCAAAATACTTTCCAAACATACTGTTTTCAGGCATTAGATATCTCTCTGTCTCTGTCTTTTCTACTGCTTGTATTTGGATAGCCATACTGCAGTATAGAATACTTGTGCCCCTGTGAAAAACAGGTGTGCTTATATAGAATCAGGATGCAGCATCCTGCTCAGTTGGCCCTTGCCTATCCCCTATCAGATTTTGAGATGTGCACTTAGTCATGAAGAGCATGAAAACCCTCTAAACCCACTAGAACAGCATTTATAGTTTAACGTGTACATTCTGCACAGCACATGCACATTCTCTACTTGAGTATGTAGATTTAATTGGTTCTCTTTCCTGTGCAAGATCAGTTCTCACTAGTGGTGATACCTGAATTTAATGATAATTTAATTACCCTTTAACTTTGATTACATCCGGATGGCTAATAGGAAGGATAAGTAAATTGGAAGGATGGGGGTAATTAATTGTTCATTGACAATGCTCTTAATCTGTTGTACAGTGTTGGTGATCTTATAGCGGTTTTGAGTGAACTCAAATCAGTTTCTTGGTTGGGAGGTCATGTGAAACACTGGCTTAAGAAACCAGGATATTTTAATTGAAGCTGGGTGGGTGATTGAGATGGAGGTGCTTGTTCCAGAACTACTATTAAACCATGTTATATTTGGCTGATGATTTAAAGTCCAAACTAGGCCATGGCGTTTATCTTTAGTTAATGCGGCCCCATGATTGGTTCATCTTTGGATACTTTGTGGAGTAGTTTAGGTTTAATGGAGGCATGTTCTACATGTGGTGGTAGAATGAACTGTTGCTTCAGACAAATGAAGGACTTTGGAATGCTCCCTGTGTAATTGTTACAAATATAGTCCAGCCCTTTGCTTGCTCTCAGTTTGCTTGCAACTGGAAATGAAGTTTTAATTATTAATTTTTTTATGTGGGAAATTTAAATATCTGATCCCCAGCTGTGCATTCTGCTACATATGTAGACATATGTAGGGTTTAAGTTCAAGATGCATCATTTCCCCAATGGGCAGTCTTAAGAGCCTACTGGATCAGGCCCACCTAGTCTAGCATCATGTTCTTCCAGAGGCCAACCCAGCTGCCTTGTGCAAAGCCTGAAAGCAGGACCTGAGCACAACAGCAGCACTCTTCCCACTTGTAGCTCCTGACAGCAACTGATATCCAGAGATAGACTGCCTCCGACAGTGGAGGTAGAGGTAAGACATATAACCATGGTGGTTACTATCAGCTGACAGCCTTCATGGATTTGTCTCATCTTCTTTTAGAGCAATCCAAGTTGATGGCATTCGCCACTTCTTATGGGAGCCTTATACAGTACTTGGAACTGATCTTCATTGTTTTGCCTAGAGAGAAATTGTGCTTCTGTAGTCGGGGTGTGTGTGATGGAGATGCAACAATAATAGTAGCGTTAACAGTTTGCTTTAGTAGTAGTTGTTGCATCCTATTATGCATGAGTCTTCCAGTCACTGAAGAGGCCCCCAAACAGAAAGCGGTGCTTAGGCTGGAGTTTAAAAAAGGCATGGAACCTGTGACCCTTATACCTATGCAGGCTCCTAAAGCATATTTTATCTGCGGAACTTGTACATGGATGCTTGTAGTAGTTTCAGATACTGTGCCTCTTTCTGTCCCATTTCAGAGTTGCAAGCAGACACGGTGCGTCTGTCCTGTGAAATTGCGCCATGTAGATCCCAAGAGACCCCACCGTCAGGATCTCTGTGGAAGGTGCAAAGGCAAACGTCTCTCTTGTGATAGTACATTTAGTTTTAAATATATTATTTGAGCAGGATAGTAGCGAAAGAATCCTTAATACAAATTTGCAATGACGCAGATATTTTGTTTGGAAACAGCAGGCTGCAGCAGTGGGAAGCCTGCCAATGAAGCTGTAGTAAAGCAATTGTGAATCCTAATGCAACCTAATGTCCACTTCATTTTTTGTAATTGTATTAAGGGGGAGGGACTCTGCCTGGCATACTGTGACTCAGCTAGATTTTTTTGGAGAGAAGACTTGAAAAGCAAGTTCAGCAAAAAGAGGGTGGTGTTGCTGGTGATGGGAGAGCCTTATTTAAACCTTCCTACCCATCTGTGTGGAGGAATGTGTACCAGGCTTTTCCTTGTTACCCTCTTGCTATGAAATGCTTCTATGTAGAACCTAATGCACACTTAAGTGGCCCCAAACTGGGAAATGTAATTGTATGTATGAGTTTCACGTTGACAATTGCTCTGTACAGGGCAGGTAAAGTTATGGGAAATAGTTAAAATTTCTGGAGAGTCAAATATATAACTGATATGAAAAGGGGTGGAATAGCAGTGAATTGTTTAATGCTAGAAGTAGGAGGCAGTGATGTATAGTCCTTTAGATTTCTTCAACTGAGATGTACTTGAATGGTGCTGGGTAAAAACTAGACAATTGTTCTGGATCTAAGTTGTATGCATAACTGAATATTGATAGGTACAGTGGGTACAGTATTTGGTACAATGGGATAACTCTTTCCGACCAATGCCAGTTTAAGTTTGTAGGTGAGTGGCAGGATATGTCTAATGGCTGGCCATCATCCAAAATTGAGAGATTAAGATTCTCTGTCTTGAGCCAAGACAGTGAATGGCATGCTTCTAAACGTTACCTACAACTTTCATGATGAGGCGCTATCTGAGTGAATGTATAAATAAAGGGATTGTGATGCTTCATCATGGCTTGTAACTATTTCATTTCTCTCTGTGGGTGTTTTCATTCAAAGCGAGTGACTTTTTCCTTTGACCCTTGCGTTTAAACCCCCGCCCCCCAAAATGGAACTTTGACCTGAAAACCCCCCCCCCCCCAAAACGGGGGTAGATCATTGGCAGATTTTAATTCTGAAAGTAGATAGCAGTCTCTCGGGAGTTGGCCACCCCTGCATTACATGAATGGACCCGCAGTGATCCCTGGGCTTCCATGCCACCACTCCTGTTAGGAAGTGAAGCTTAAAGCTTCAATTTGCCATTGTTTCCTATTACATCTGAAAACAGAAGTCTGTTGGTGGTTGCAAATGTAAGCTTTAAACTTTCTCTTCTAGTACTTGGACAGCATATGAGCCTAAGGCTCACTGTTGCACATTCTCAAATGGAAACCATGCTTTGCTGCTATAACTGTTACATACTATACTATGTCAGTATAGTTGATATAGTGTAACTATTATTTATGGAAGGCTAGGGAATTACTGTTTGGTTAAAGCGGTTTTAAGATTATCAGAGGCAGCTGAAACTGTCACTGGCCACACTACTAGAACTACATGATCCGTGCTGCAGTCATTTTAAATACTAATATGTAGTGTCGTTTATACTTCCAAATTGCTGTGTATTGCTAAATACCTGCTTTCTAGTATCAACTTTAAGTGCTAAGGTTCTGAAGTTTCAAATGGCTTGCTTGATACACTTTACCCAGGGCTTGCTTCTGGATAGAAGCTAGTATGATTGCAGGAAAATAGGTTGTAGTGTTAACTGGGCACACTCCACCTCCTCTTTAATACCTCCCATCAAGCAAAACTGCCCCATCAAATGATTATTTGTGTATTCAATGTGTGCATCTTACAGATTTTGTTGTACAGCAGTTTGTACAGCATGTTTTTCAGTGATACAATATATTTCCCAACTTTTTAAAAAGTCCAGCAGTGCCACACAGGAATACGTGTTGCAATTTTCTCCTGCAAATATTTCCTTCCTGGTCAGCAACGGGAGTGGGGATGTGGGATATTGAATTCACTAAGGGATGGGAGATTTCTCAATAGTCAAGGCCTTGTCCTGCTGCTAATGATCCCTTCAGCCACTCAAGCGCCTTTCCCTATTCTGTGTAGTAGCATCTCCTTAGGCCCAATCCAATGAAAAGCATCTCTGAAGTCCCAGTGATTTCAGTGGGAAAAACTTATAAATGAAAATAATGTTTATTGTTATCTCACTGATTGTTCCAAGTACAGTGGTACCCCGCAAGACGAACGCCTCGCAAGACAGAAAACCCGCTAGACGAAAGGGTTTTCCGTTTTGGAGGCGCTTCGCAAAACGAATTTCCCTATGGGCGGGCTTCGCAAGACGAAAGCCCATAGGGAAATCTCCGGGGACCTCTTTTAAATGCTAGCGGTGGGGAGCAAAGCCTTTCCCCCCCCTCCGGCCTTCAGAAGAGGTCCAGGAAGGCTGGTGGGGGCCGAAAGGCTTTGCTCCCCACCGCCAGCATTTTAAAAGCAGTCCGGGATAGCAGGGAAGCGCTTCCCGCTATCCCGGACGGCTTTTGAAGGCAGGAGAGGTCCGCGAAGCCTGGGCGCGCTGATCTCCGCGCGCGCAGGCTTCGGCATGCCGGCAACTCACCGCAAGCAGCGGCAGCGCTGCCGCTGCTTGCGGAGAGGTCCGCGAAGCCTTGGCCAGACAGCTTTTGAAGGCAGGCGGGGGGGAGCAAAGACTTTCGCCCCCGCCAGCCTTCAGAAGAGGTCCTGGACCTCTTCTGAAGGAGGGCGGGGGGCAAATGTCTTTGTCCCCCCTGCCTGCCTTCCCGGGAGAGCGGAGAAACGCAGCGCGTTTCTCCGCTCTCCCGGGAGTGCTTTTAAAGGCAGGCAGGGGGGACAAAGACTTTCGCCCCCCGCCAGCCTTCAGAAGAGGTCCAGGACCTCTTCTGAAGGCTGGCGGGGGGCAAAAGTCTTTGTCCCCCCTGCCTGCCTTCCCAGGGGCTTTAAAATCGCCCCGGACAGCGGAGAAGTCCTCCGCTGTCCCGGGGCGATTTTAAAATGCCGCCCGCCAGCATTTTAAGATCGCCCCGGACAGCGGAGAAGCCCTCCGCTGTCCCGGGGTTTTTTAAAATGCTGGGAAGAAAAGCCCTTGCCCCCCCACCAGCCTTCAGAAGAGGTCGGGGGACAGACTGTCCCCGGACCTGGTCTGAAGTCGGTTTCCCTAGGAACGCATTAATTGATTTTCAATGCATTCCTATGGGAAACCGTGCCTCGCAAGACGAAAAACTCGCAAGAAGAAAAAACTTGCGGAACGAATTAATTTCGTCTTGCGAGGCACCACTGTACTTGCATGCAGATCCACCTTATACATCTTACTCACCTTGCCTGTGTTTGAACGAGCACTCCAGGCTCCCAAGGTTATGGAGATCCTTTAACTGGAGGTACGAGATTGAATTTGGACTGCAATGCATTTATCTAATATATTCTACCACTGAGCTATGGATCTCTCCCCCCCGCTCAATTGGCACAAAAATGAGTTTGGCTCAATTCTGAACTATCAATAACATATACAAATAAATAACTCGGGAGAACCACCACATCATGCAGAGTTTTGGAGCAGCTCCCTCTCTACAGCTCTTTTATTTATTATCTACACTTACACCTGGCAAGTCATGCAGTGCAATTACAGCGCTGCATACATCATGTATGTTTGGTTAGAGGATGTGTATTGTATCTTTGTCTCTTATTATAGCTAGTCTATTTATAAGCCTGCTAAGGTTGTCAAACCGTATGCAGGACTTCTTAGGAATATCACTTTTATGCTTTATTCTATTTAAATGTTTGCATACATACTCCACAATCCTTTTCAGAAAATACACAAGGTAGCAGATATGAGATTTTATTTTACCAACCCTCCCCAAAGCAAAAAGAAACACAAAAAGGCCAATAGAAGATGTAAAAAGTATAATACACCACTAAAAACTACACATCCCCCTTTTAAAAGTGTATTAAATAATTAGGAACATAATCTACAGTACCACAGAGCCTTCAAAATAATTAAATTATATCAGGGTAAAAAATAATACAGTGATTATGAATGTGTGGATTTTGAAAAGTAACAGAACTTGTGTCAGCAGTCCAATGGTATGCACAGTGCCTTAATTTAATGTATTTCAACATAATTACATGTCTACTCCATTTCCCCAGTGGAAAAAAGGCCATGCTAAGAGATTTCATGTCTACATTCTACACCCTGACATTTCAGAGCCCAATTTTTTTGCTTTAACATCACAGTGGGTAGGAGAGATGCATAAAATACAGGGCATTTGTTCCTTCAGGAATCATGAGACATTCATACTTTTTTTGCTTCTAAAAAAGTTTTGGTTCCAATAGAATCCTGTTTATTTTGTGCTACAAGATTTTGACAAGGAATTCTAAAGTATATTGTAGGTTTTGGTAGTCAGTGGTCTCTCCCTTCTACAGTCCCAAATTCCTAAGCGTTATCATGAAAATACAAGCAAGTTTACACCTTTTCTTGAACTCTAGAATACACAGATGTAGATCATGTATTCCTTTAACAGCCACTATTCTCTCCCCCTCCCCCCCAGCTTTATACACTATTCTCATGTAACAGTGCATTGCACAATTGTACAAGAAAAATACTGGATTTTACACTATACAATTTCTAGAGTATGTACAGAATAAAATAAGTTAACTTTTCTAATGAGTTGCTGAGGAGCAACATATATCTTTTAATATACAGTTTAAAGTCTCTGCAGGCAGCTACTTTTTGGTTAGTCGTTATCAATATTTGTAATAAGCGCTGATCAGAGAACTGAGCAGCATTCCAAACGAGTTAGATATATTATTTCTTTTTGAAAACTGGATAATTCCAGTTTAAAATATTATTAAATGCCATAACATTTACAGACTAAGGAGTTAAATCTAATAAAATATTTTCTTTTCTTCCAAAAATAATCTTGCAGTGCTTTTTTAGGCATGCTCAGACCATATCAAACATTCATACCTTCAAAATGCAATTGTCAGATATCCATTCATTCCTACTTTCACACATAATTCACCATTATAGACGAAGGTAGAGTAAATACAACATTGATAAATCAATGGAGTCTGCAGTCTTTCCAGCTCCAGTATGACAGCACATTCCTCATGACATTGCCAAGTGTATTAATTTGGCATCACCTGATGATTTATTTGCTGCTTGAAAGCGAAGAAGCCTCGCAGGTCTTCAGCCAAAATAACCAGCCTTGATTTTTAGCCTCATTTACCTGCTTTTAATTGTCTCACTATCAAGAGGCCATTATTGCAACAAGTCTTACATTTCTGTTTTTGAAGACAATAATGCATTTGTAGGCATTGTTTTTAGCCCTTTTCTTCTAATGCAGTTTTGTATATAGTTATTTTCAAAAAGTGTCCATACTGCCCATACACAGCTACTGTTTAAGAAAAAGTTAAGGTGATGGCTATGAGGTTTCAAAAACCTTCATTTCTGAATAACATAGCTTGCTCCCAGTACTTCACTGGTCATCACAGGTATGGTTTCTGTCACAAACAGCAAGTTTCAACAGATATGAAAAGGTGCTTGATAATATTGAGACCATTTCAGTTCTTCTCTGTGGGACAGTAGGTTTTAAAATCCAGTGCTCAAACTTCCCACTGCTGTGTGTTTTGCCAGAAGCTGATAAGACTGCACCATGCGCAGTGACTCCCGGATCTCTAAATTTAGTTCCATTAGTTTTGAGCTGGCTTCTGACATATCTTGTTTTGAGCCAACTACTGCAAAACTGCCAGTCTGGCCCAGGGTCTGATGACGGAAATATATCTGCAACAATGTTTGTACTGGGTCATCTTCAGAACTGCCAAATATGTCATTGGGCCAAATACATCTGGAAAAACAGAAAAGATGCATTTAATGTTTTTGTCTTCTAAAGAAGTTTATCATATTTCCATTTTTTAATAAAGTAGGCCTGCTTCAAAATCTAGGTTAAAAACTATTATGCCTTACAGTTATGAGAGAACTCACCTCCATGTTTGGAGTTACCTTACAATTGTATTGATAAAATAAGAAATACCGCATTTTTCGCTCTATAGGACGCACCTTGTTTTAGAGGGGGGAAAACAAGGGGGGGAAATCTCCCCCTCTCTGCCCAGCGCCCCTTCAGCGAAGCAGCAGGAGGCGCTGCGCAGAGAGGGGGAGAATTCCCCCCCTCTTGTTTTCCCCCTCTAAAACAAGGTGCCGTTTAAGGTGCGTTCAGGTGCCTTCAGGTGGCTACCTTGGAAGCCTGGAGAGCGAGAGGGGTCGGTGCCCACCGACCCCTCTCGCTCTCCAGGTTCCTTTCGACCTGCTCTTTGGGGCTGGCAGGGGGAAGCCCACCACCAGCCCCAAAGAGCAGGTCGGGGAGCGGGGAAAGGCGCGCAGCGGAGAGGCTCCTGCCATTGTTGCGCGTCACCTCTCCAGCTGGGAGAGGGTTGCGGGGGGCTTCTTTAGCCCCGCACTCGCTCTCCCGGCTGGAGAGGTGGTGCACAGCGGAGAGGCTCCTGCCATAGCTGCGCATCACCTCTCCAGCTGGGAGAGGGTCCCGGGGGGCTTGTTTAGCCCCGCGCGCACTCTCCAGGCTGGAGAGGTGACGCGTGGCTAAAGAGACTTCTGCCATAGCCGCGCGTCACCTCTCCAGCTGGGAGAGGGTTGCGGGGCTATGGCTTCTTCGCTCCATAGGACGCACACACATTTCCCCTTCATTTTTGAAGGGGAAAAAGTGTGTCCTATAGAGCAAAAAATACGGTATACTGATGTAAGTAAGCCATTGCATAAAGGTCCCTCTCAATTTTATCCTTTTCAAATGAGAATATTAGCAAATTGTACCTGAAAGCTTTGACCTGTACTATAGCAGACATAAACTCTTTATTCCTCAAAGTTTCAATGAGAGAATGAATGGCAGTCTCAGTGTTGGCTTGGGAAGCTTCTGGAATTTCCATTTCTTCAATACCACTGTCAGAAGCAGACTCTGCTTCCTTCAGAAAGGCTTCTAGCTGTGCAAGCTCCTCTGACATGTTTATTACCTAAAACAGAAGAAGATAAACTTAAGCTTTTGTACTAAAAACAATTTAAGCAGCGGGGACAGAGGGTTATTTTTTAAATTTATAATCAGGGCATATTTCGGGTTAAATGCTTGCTCGCAGAAGTACCTCAAGCACTTTATTATTCCTTGATCAGACAACACCTGGAGTACTGTGTCCATTTCTGGGCACCAAAATTTAAGAAGGATATTGACAAGCTGTGACGTACATAGAGGAGAGTGACCAAGACGGTCAAGGGTCTGGAAACCAAGCCTTAAGAGGAATGGTTGAGCATGTTTGGCCTGGATAAGAGGAGACTGAGAGCCATCTAGCTAAAAGGCTGTCACACGGAGGATGGAGCAAGCTTGTTTTCTCCTGCTCTGGAGCATAGGACCCGAACCACTGGCTTCAAGTTACAAGAAAGAAGATTCTGACTAAATGTCAGTAAGAGCTGTTTGACGGTGGAATGGAGTTTTTAAAACAGAGGTTGGATGGCCCTCTGTAATGGATGCTTTCATTGAGATTCCTGCATTGCATGGGGCTGGACTGGATAGCCCTTGGGGTCCCTTCCAACTCTTAACAATATAAACTTGGAAATTTTGGTATATGTGTATCAGAAACTTTGACATCAATCCAACTGCAATTGGGTGATGGTTGAAATTATAAAGTGAAAATTGGTTATGTACCATTAAATGTGCATTAGAAGACAGAGTACAGAATGTTCATAATGGATACTGTTGTCCTTTACAAATGTGATTAACCTTGTAAGTCAGATTGTTTTATCCTCTTAAAACAAAATGGACAATCTCAAGCAGTTCACTTTTAACAAACACTATTAAAAACATTGTGGTATTTTCTTTACCTCTGCCTCTTTTTTAACTACATCCACTTGGCTGATAAGTTTACAATATGCTTGGAAGAGAAGCAACAACTGGAAATGCAACTTATATAGCCTCCGGCACAACTCCAACTCCTGTAAATGAAAAAACCAAGGTTATTATCTTAAATTCAGTATATTAATCAACTATATAATAATCAGACAATAAAGTAACACACTGCTTGTCTAGTGAATAATTTGCAATATAAAAAATAGTTATTTTCACAAGCTAATGCAGTAAGAAGTTAATGAAAGCTGTAGATGTATAATTAAAAAGTGGTGTTGCCCTTATAACTTTACCTTTTAAGAAGGGCAACTGTATTTACAACAAAGAAAACAGAAAGGGATTCTCATGACATTTCAGAAATGCCATGCTCTAGCAGGGAAGAAATTGCTTTTATTTCTACTGGTGATGTCAGTTTTAATTCTAGGCCACATATCAAAATATGGTATTTATGTTCAAGCGCATTGTTTCTTCCCACAGTTAATACATTTATTAAAATATACACTCTTAAGCTTTCCAGTTCTACAGTAGCATGACAACTGTAAAAGCAATAAATTCCTGAACAAAATTGCAATATTACTTCTCTGCATATTTTCACATGTATGTATCACAGGGGAGATGGGTGTTAAGATTGTTTTACACCAAAGCAGCAAAGCAAATGGTAATGGAATCACTTGCTACTAATCTACCATCTAAAAGGGGCTGGCATTTTAAGAGTTAGAACTATATAGGTAAGTGAAGCAAACACTATTTCTGTAATCTAAATCTATATCACAAATGGACAAGAGACAAAAATGAAACCAGTTTCTTTACTGGCATGGTTAAATATTTGATAAATCAAGAGCCATCACTTACTGCTAGAATTTCCAAATGCTAAGCAAGAACGTGAGCAGGTCACAAAAATACAAAAAGGAAAAAAGATCATGAATTAGTATAGAAGATCATTTTAAATAGGCTCTCAGATGTCCCATATAAACTAAAAGAAGAATAACGTTCAAAGAAAGCTTCACTGTGTGTAAAAAGTCTAGGCAGAATTCAAAGATAACTGAATTTGTAGATGTACTACTTGTCTTGCTTTCATGCAATATGACAAAATTATATAGCGTAAAGTAGAGGGTATTTGTAAAATTCTCACATTTACCGTATCTTTTGCTCTACAGGACGCACCCGACCATAGGACGCACCTTGTTTTAGAGGGGGAGAACAAGTGGGGAAAAACTCATCTCTGCGCAGCGCCCCTTCAGCGAAGCGGCAGGCGAAACAGAGCCCCTTCCATTTCTCCTCCTGCTTAGCTGAAGGCGCACTGCGCCTTAGCTGAAGGGGCACCTACCCTACAGCGAAAGGAACCTGAAGCCTCCGGACCTTGGAGGGAGCGCTCCCACTGCGCTTCGGAGGCTTTGTGTTGCTATCGCTGAAGCCAAGGAGCCTGCATTCGCTCCATAAGATGCACACACATTTCCTCTTAATTTTTGGAGGGGAAAATGTGTGTCTTATAGAACGAAAAATACGGTAATTGGAAAGGAAAGAGCTGCATGCATATACTCATTAAAAAGATAAAAAAAAACAACCTCATGCATTTTAATGCATATCAACACAGCCAAATGATTTCCTATATTAGCAGACTACAGAGTTTATGTGCAGATAGACTGGGACCCAAAATGGAGGGAGAAGGAAAGGCAGGATAGGTTTTCTACAAGATAGCAAGCCCATCCTTGCAGAAAGAAATATTGGGGAGGGATCCCCCCCTTTCCTCTGAAACAAACACATACAAAAAACAACAACTGGGGCTGGGGCTAAGTTTGGCTTGGAGGCTGTGCACCATTAGAGCAAGCATTCTCTTGGCCAAAAAGTTTCACTTCCAAAGGATCTTTTAATACTGAATAATGGAATCCCATGGTGTATGTGGAGAATTGATCTTAGAGGATGAATGGTCCCTAGACACTAGTTGTCCCCCTTCATCCACAAAATATTTTCCTGTAGATAAGAATAGGTAAAGGGACCCCTGACCATTAGGTCCGGTCGTGGCTGACTCTGGGGTTGCGGCGCTCATCTCGCTTTATTGGCCGGGTCATGTGGTCAGCATGACTAAGCCACTTCTGGCGAACCAGAGCAATGCACGGAAACACCGTTTACCTTCCCGCTGGAGCGGTACCTATTTATCTACTTGCACTTTTGACGTGCTTTCAAACTGCTAGGTCGGCAGGAGCAGGGACCGAGCAACGGGAGCTCACCCCGTCACAGGGATTTGAACCGCCGACCTTCTGATCGGCAAATCCGAGGCTCTGTGGTTTAACCCACAGCGCTACCTGCTTCCCCGTAGATATATAAGTAAAGGTAAAGGTACCCCTGCCCGTACGGGCCAGTCTTGACAGACTCTAGGGTTGTGCGCTCATCTCACTCTAGAGGCCGGGAGCCAGCGCTGTCCGCAGACACTTCCGGGTCACATGGCCAGCGTGACAAAGCTGCATCTGGTGAGCCAGCGCAGCACACGGAACGCCGTTTACCTTCCCGCTAGTAAGCGGTCCCTATTTATCTACTTGCACCCAGGGGTGCTTTTGAACTGCTAGGTTGGCAGGCGCTGGGACCGAACGACGGGAGCGCACCCCGCCGCGGGGATTCGAACCGCCGACCTTTCGATCGGCAAGTCCTAGGCGCTGAGGCTTTAACCACAGCGCCACCCGCGTCCCTCTGTAGATATATAGATTGCTTCTATTAAAACTCAAGCACTGGGCCCCACTTTTGTTGTAGGTTTGTCCCGCAGCCAGCTCTGCTCCCTAAGCCTCTCCACACACCTGTATTCAACATTACGATCTTTGGCACTGCCGCTGTGTTTCAGTGTTAGCACAGCTGTGGGAGAAGCCCCATTTACCTAGAAATACCTCACCCATTTCCCCACTCTTTCTCCAACTGGTGGTCTTGCATTGCAAGGAATCTTGACCTCACACCAACAGAGCAGGCAAACCCTGCTAACCCTGCAAAGGAGGCGATAACAGGGCCAGAGGAATGGGCCAAGGTGTCCTCCCCTTGCAAAAGATGCAGAGGATCAGACTCTGTTTCCCAATACATTTTTTTTGCAACAAGTGTTTTTCAATAAAAGTTGGGGAGGGTGATGAAGCAAAACCTCCTAGAGTGCAGGCTCTTTAGAAACTTCCGTACATTAACCTTTGGTCCGACCCCACAAATGTTAGAGGATAAGCACAGAAGACAATACTGTCACAAGCAGTTTCATCACCCTGATGCAATTATGCTCTGTGCACCACCGGTATTCCACTTTCATCGTCAGCTTAAGTTATATTTATTTATCCTGGCTTTGGGGGCTTTCTAATGCCAGGTGCTGGGCCACTTGTTTCTCATTTTGCTACTGCTTTGTGATTATGTATTGTTTGGGCTTTAATGTATGTAGCTATTTTTATATTGTATTGATATATCTCAGGTTTTATTTGCAGTGGAAACCACTTTGTGGTTTTCTTCTTTTTAGCAAATAGTCAACAAATACAATTAAATAATAAATACATTCATTAATAAGGGAAGAAGAAGGGGGGGAAACCAGAAGGTATGAAATTAAAGTAAAAAATTGAGAAGCCTGCTGAAGAGAGAGCTCTGAGTAGCTCTACAAAAACCCTGCTTCTAGCTACATTTTTTTGGCCCAAGCACAAGGGAAGCCCCATATAGAGTGCCTTGCAATAATTAAATCTTGCGTAGTGCCTGAACTATGGTGGTAAAGCTCTCCCAGTCCAGGAACGGCTGTCATGCCAAGTGCAGCTGGTAAAAGGCCCGTTTAGGCACTGAAGCTACTTGGGCCTCCAGTGATAAGGTTGGATCCAGAAGTACCTCCAGGCTGTGTAGCTGCTCCTTCAGAAGGAGAGCAGCCCTGTCCATGGCAGGCAGTCAACCAATTCCTTAGACGTGGGAACAGCTCACTCACAGTGCACCCATCTTGCCAGGATTCAACCTCAGCTTATTTCCCCTCATTCATCCCACCATTGCATCTAGGCACACCATATCCTCTCTCGAGTCAAATATTAGAGAAGTATCACCAAGTGTCACCTACCTACTGATGGCAATCTGCCCCCAAACTACTCCCAGCTGATTCATACTGATATTAAATACCATCGGCAGCACCCCACAGTGTAACCATCAGGGTGCTAAAGAGCACTATCCTCATAATACCATGACAGTTGCAAGCATTTACTTGAAATATTGTTCTTGTTGTTGCATACTTGGTAATATTGTGGTATTAAGTATTAAAAAGCCTTAGCAAAGATGTTCCTGCAGTGCTTTCTTTCATGCACCTATTAGTTCCAAGTGCTACAGCTGTATTGTTCTGGAAAGCCCTTTGCAAATACAACAGGCAAGATTTTCATCACTCCAGTAATTGTTTTAAATGTACCCTTCTAGACGGGTCATAGGTATGTGCCCAGGACTAATTAGATTAGATCCAGCACGGCTTCTGGTCCAGACAGTAATTTATCTGATGAGCAGAGATGCAGCATACCAATTCTCTCGCTTGCAACAGCAGCTGCATAAAAGGCAGGCGTGTTTTGGTACGCAGATGCTATCTGTCCTGCTTATCTGCTCAGTGTTATTAAGCCCAGACCCAGAGCCTGGCTCCTCACTTCAATAAGATGGAGAATCCATTATTCTCAGGCCAACGCTTCATAAAATTTCTCAGACAGTTGTGATAACTGAAATGAAAACCTTTACAAGTAATCTTTAATCAGTCTGGGAATATGACTGCTACTGTGGCACACACAAGGTTTTCATATTAATGAATGGCATAAAATGGACCCAGTGACCAGGGCCTGACACCTACCTGAGCATCTGTAGTGGTTCCATGAATACCATCATCTGTACCAAATGTCCTCTTGCAATCTTTCAGCCACTACAAAATAAAACACAAGCATGATTACAAAAAAACAACAACCACCCAGTGATGCTTGCAAGAGCCTGAAGAACAGAGAGATTGTATTTTGTGCGGACCACAGAATTATCATAAATACAACCTGCTGATATAATGGACATATTGGACATCTTGTCGGATAACATCCTTATTATTTCATATTTGAGATGTTTATTAACGGGGGTGAAGGAAAGGTTCATTTTTAGCCGGGTAGCAGACAGGACTTGGCAGAAACCAACTTTTGCCAACCCGCTCTTGCAAACTCCTTTTGACTCTCATCTTCCTGTCTCTCCCCCCATCAAGTACATTTCTGGGGGGGGGGGGGGCTGCATAGGAGAAAAGGAATTGACAAAAGAATGCCCGCCCCTTCTTCCTCCAGTGGGAGTGTTGACAATGATCCAATGTAATAATGGTTTCTTACTAATCACTGAAGTATGAAGTGAAAGTTATAAAAGAGAAGAAAATATCTACCATGCACAATCCAAAAGAGTCTAATGGCAAGTAAGTGAGCTTGAAGCTGACCTCAAGAGGCAGACAGGATTCTCTGACATAGCTGACTCCTAGAGGCATATTCGATTTTGATACCACCTGCTCCACTCCTGAACATTAGGCTAAGTTGGAGAGCTTGCACAGGGGGTCTTGGCTGAATCTCAGCCTGCCCAAGTAAAAGTGATAGAAATATGAGGGGACAAGCAGTAGCGCCTGCTGCAGTTAAACTACTTCCTCCACTTTAATATACCAGAACGCAATACTGCCTTTTCACACTTGGACTGGTTGCAATCCAAGACACTCTGTTTGCCCAAGCTGAAATGCCCATGGAGTTGCTCAGTGAAGAGGCTTTGCCATTGTCTTTAATGCTGGAAGCAGCTGTGTGTGTCCTCTCACAGATCCGCCCAACACAATGGAAGTGCTCGCGTACATAGCAGTTCCATGTATACATCTATCTTCCTACCTGTTTAATAATAATAATAATAATAATAATTTTTTATTTATACCCCGCCCTCCCCAGCCAAGGCCGGGCTCAGAGCGGCTTACAGGCAATAATAAAAACAAGAAGAATGATTACAACTTAAAAACAAAAATAAAATACATTAAAATAATGGAACATTAAAATATTAA
Source organism: Podarcis muralis (assembly GCF_964188315.1). Classification (NCBI taxonomy): domain Eukaryota; kingdom Metazoa; phylum Chordata; class Lepidosauria; order Squamata; family Lacertidae; genus Podarcis; species Podarcis muralis. The sequence goes on from NC_135663.1 coordinate 60,169,992, forward strand.
AATGTAGCCTCATTGCAGGAGGAGAAGGAAAAGAAAAAAGAAAGAGAGGGAGGGAGGGAATCAAATTGGCTCCAAGCCAAAGGCCAGGCGGAACAACTCTGTCTTACAGGCCCTGCGGAAAGAAATCAGATCCTGCAGGGCCCTGGTCTCATGAGGCAGAGCATTCCACCAGGCTGGAGCCAGAGTTGAAAAGGCCCTGGCTCTGGTTGAAGCCAATCTAACTTCCTTAGGGCCCGGGACCACTAGGGTGTTGTTATTTATGGACCTTGAGGCTCTCCGTGGGGCATACCAGGAGAGGTGGTCCCGTAGGTACGAAGGTCCTAGGCCGTGAAGGGCTTTAAAGGTCAAAAGCAGCACCTTAAATCTGACCCTGTACTCCACCGGGAGCCAGTGCAGCTTTAAGGAGCCTCTGTACTGGGTTAACAGTTCAACTGTAGTGAATACATTATTTCAGGGAACTAACACTTTCCTAGCAATACTTGCATTCTAGCACAACTAGATGTGGGGCATTGTTATTTTCTGTGCATTGCCATTAACTGACAGTATCCAAGTCATCTGTGTATTGTTTATGCACAAAGAGTCCGGTGGCTGGTAACTTCAGAATGACCTCTGTCATCCTAGTGTACCAGAAGCTCTCAACATGAGGTTTCTGTAGTGATGGTGTCAAAAGATTGCTCGCGGATCTATTCCTGTATTCTGCCTGCTTTTCAGTGAAGAAATGTTGAGTGATTAGGGCAGGGCAAAGGTTTGAGTGGGTCGCAGGAGTATTTTTGAAGCAACAGAAAGCCTTCAGGTTTGAATTAATTTCAATGTTTCACCCAGAAAAACAACCTCTGTTCTTAATGCAAAGCCTATGTCCTCCCAACCCTATCATTTACAAGAATTCTCCATTGTATCAGAATCATCTAACATTCTGAAAATATTTCAAAGCTCAAGGTTGTTTGCCTTTAACATTGTTACTTTTTAAAAGTCTTATGATACTATTGGTACTTGCCATGAAGGGTTCTCTTGCATGTATGTAACATGTCATCAGGTAAGAGTAATGCTCCACCTAGTGGTTTAAGGTGGAAATTGCTGCTCCAGTTGCAAAAACCTGAGACCTTACCATGATGACCTCCGCCAGTTTTTATTACGATAAGCCAAGACAGTAAGTGCCAAAAACAGAACAGTGGCATGACAAAAAAACCCCCAACATGTGACACTCCCTATCCAGGAAACACAAAGTAACACAGAAAATGGGCCACCAATCACATGGAGAAAGGAAGCCTAGAAAAATGGTCATTATGTCAATTGACCTTATGTCAAGCTACAAGCATGTAGAGGAACCATTCAAGGGTAAGTACCAGTAGTATCTTTTCCACGTACGTCATGACATCAGGTGGGACATACCCAATTTGACCTGTATAGGGTGGCAAACAATTGAGAGAATGAGGCGCTGCCTATTGGTCCAGGAGGACATGGCTCCCAAAGGCTGCCTCTGCAAAAGCACAGACATTTGCCTTATAGTGTTTAGTAAAAGTATTGAGACTCAAACAGGGAGCATTAAAGGAAAACGCTGTCCAAACAGATGCTGCTCTAGTCAAATGGGTCATAATTTTGGTTGGAGGAGTAAAATGCAAACCATTATCTGCCAAAGTAATACAGGCTTTCAACCATCGTTAAAATGGCAGAGGATGCTTTCTTGCCCAGAAAGACGGGGAAATGAAATGAAAAAGGACTGAGACTGACGGAAAGGCTTGGTACAAGCAAAGAAGACCTTCAGAGGCAACTCAAGGAAGAGGAGCAGAGGCGGGCTGGGCAGGAGGAGATGAAGGCTTAGCTAGATCTGCCAGAAAAGCTTCCTTCGACAGGTGAAGAACCCGGAGATCAACCTGTAAGGCATTCGCAGGAGCAGTTGCGTAGTAGAAACAGGCAGAGACTGCTGATACCCTGCAGTGTGGCTACACAGGAAGAGTCCTGAAACCCGGAGAACTCCTGTGGGGAAGCGTCCCTAGTAAAAAGCTGACCAAGGTTTGCCTGGCTTCCTTCCTCATCACAAAAATTAGCAGCCACTTTGTGCTGCCTGTGCACCAAACGCTGAGTGAGCTCAGAGCCCTTACCATTGCTGGAGCCGCCAATCTCCAGTTCAACCAAGGGCTCTGTCCAGGCATTAAATGACAAGGAGCCAGCAGTTAGCACAAAAGAGGTGGATGTAACAGAGGAAGCAGCCATTCCTCTCTGGGGATCTGACACTGGGGCCATAGCAGAGGCCTGCATCTTGGCAGGTAGACAGCAAAGGGTAATACAGTAATGGCAGACCTCTGTATTTGCCCATAGGTGTGCGGTGTCTTGCCCGGAGCAAATGGGAGCATCTGAAGATGAGACTTTTTTTTTTACAGTTTTAAATAATCAAGGAAGGGAACAAAGAGAAAAGGTGAGAGAGAAAACATGGTGGCTGGTGGCAGGAGAGGCTCTGAGAACAGTGCAGCAAAAAACAAAGGGCAAAAAACCACAGAGCCAGATAGAGGAGGGGGATAAAGGTTTCCAACATTCACAGGCACAAAAGGCAAAAAAATTAACAGGCCTGAGCTGATGACAAGGGGATGGAGCTGAAGCCAACAACAGAGCAAGGTGAGGCAGAAATTGGAACTGGATGGGGTTGTCATGGTAACACTTCCGTTTTTTGCAATTAGAGCAACGATTTCTGCCTTCAACACCTAGGGAGAGCAGTACTCCCACCTGATTATCAGGATGTAAAATGTAATATTCAATATTAAAAATCGTATGGATTGACAAGATATAGAAAAGACAAGCTATAGATATTCATCTCTTTGTATGGATAGAGTCATACCTGGTTTACAGTGATAACCTACAGTGTTTTAAAATGTCCCCAAGGATGCATGTGAGAGCTCCAGAGACATTAACGGTGAAATCAAATATTTTAATGTTGTATATTGGGCACACCCTACTAACCCCACCCCCCACCTTAACATAGAGCATCCCCTCCCCCAAAAGTGAGTAAAAATGAGCATGCTCAGTGGGCGTGGAAAGCTTACTGAGTGTTGGAAAGAGGAAAAGAAAAGCAGAGGGAACGAGAATGTAGTGGAGTGGCTCAAACCCGGAACAGAAGCACTTCACACTGCAATTTTTTGTTGTTGCGCTCCATCTATTAGAGCAGAGTTGGGTAACCTTTTTGGCCTGGTGGGGAAGGAAGATAGCAATAGCTAATATGAATCTAGTGTGGGGCAGCTGGGTGTGGCTTGAGAAAACTGCAATTTTCAGCTTTTTCCTCTTTCAACACAACACAACAAGCCAGGTACCACAATACATTTACCTGTTCTGCTGCCTCTCTTTTAGCATTGTAAGTATCCAGGTGTTCTTGAAGCTCGAGCACACTGAATTTCAAGGTTTCCAATAAGCCATAGGACATCAGCTGTGATATAAAAATAGCCTTAATTATTAATATGTATTCCACTTATGAATCACTTCCCATAAAGTATCCCAAAGCATTTTCAACAGTAAAAACCATTGTTTTTACATATGAAGTTGTTTTTAATTTCAGATCCAATACAGTTTCAGACTGGGATAAAGATCTTCACTTAAAAAGCAGGTTGGAACAAAGAATGGTATTCAATATGCACTGAAAACACAACAGATACGGCATCAGCCTGAAGTGTAATGGGAAGCAGTTCCAAAGGACAGGTGCTGCTACAGATGTTACAGGAACAGAACACATACACACTTATAATTTTGGTACTAAACATCTTCATAATCAGAGATCCACTGAATTTGAGACTTGACTTTCAACCTTTTAACTCTCAAACATTATTCAGATTGATGACAAAGTTCTGGACATTTGAAAGGAAAAATTTACTTGAAGCAACCACAGAGAATTTAGGAAGCCAAGTCACCTTCAGCCAGTTTATGCACTGAAGCTAACATTATAATATTTTTAAGTGGAGTGATTCTTTGCACATCTCAAAACACAGAACATTCTGTACCTTAGTAGCAAAGTTCACTAGACATAGGCTCAGCATGTGTTAATAAACGTAAGATATTACCGTTTCTGCATCCACAAAAACTGTTGGGCATTCAGAACACATCATCATAACGTCCAGTGAACTTTTGAATTTTGTTCCAATTCGCTGTAGATTCTCCCCAAGAAAACTGATGGATTCATGTGTTATAGCCCCAAACTTCCTTTGAATGTTCTAGACACGGGAATATTAGAAAGATAGAGAAATATTTTCACTTTCTTTTCTTCAGCACGGCAGGCAACATTGCTAAATGGGAGTTCACATGTAAGCCTAAATTTCCCTTTTTCCTGTGCTTGGGGGTGGGATTGTGCAGTCTTAACAGATGGGACAGGGCAAATCAGTTTATCCTAGGGGAGAGCTATCACCATATTACACTGAGAATATCTTCTGAAGCACTCTTCTAATGCTGCATTAAAAGGGGCCTGGTTGTTTCAATATACAGTGGACCCACGGGTTACGTTAACTTTGGGTAATGTAATTTTTGGGTTGTGAACAAGGCAAACCCAGGAGTGGGTTTGCCGCTTCGCGCATGTGCAGAAGCGCTCTGCGCCGCCGCGTGTGCGCGCAGAAGCGGTCCTCCGGTTACGGAATTTTCGGGATACGGCCGGGCCTCCAGAATGGATCCTGTTCGTAACCAGAGGTACCACTGTAGTGCCAATAATGCCAAGGTTGCAGGTTTGATCCCCGTATGGGACAGCTGCATATTCCTGCATTGCAGGGGGTTGGACTCCTGGGTCCCTTCCAGCTCTACAGTTCTATGATCAACATGGTAATAGTTCTAGGTAGTGATAGCCAACTCTTATACATGGAGATGTGCAGGAACAATACTTTACACCTCATAAGCATATCTATGCAATGCCACAGTCACCTGACAATACATGATGTGGGAAGTCTCACTCCTAGAGATGGCTATCCCTCTGATGGTGGCGAAGGGAAACAGGTAGCTTTCTAACAGAGGAATCGTAAACAGTGACAATTTAACATCCCTGCCCCTCTTCCCCAAAATCAGATACACACCAACACAAATGTTCAGTACTAGATGTTTCAAAATAAAAATTGCAAACAAAGAGAGATTGCGGATAGTTACCTGAAACAACCTAGAGAACACATGAAATGTATAGACAGCAGAAGATCCATCAGTGTCCGAGAGCATCTGATTAACGTGGCAGCGCCAAGCTTCCTCTTCATCATCATATGCCTGTGGCTGAAAAGCTGCCAATATGGCAGAAAGAAATGGGGAAGGTGGTGGAGATGTCTGGACTTCTGGGAAACCATCCTGTTCTTCATCTTGACTGTAAATAAAGCGAAAACAAGCCTGCTAAGTAATGCTGTTTCAGATCTTTTGACTTATTGCCCTTAGCATTGTGCAAGGAGTTCTAAAACGGGCCTGTAGATCAGTTTGAAATGATGTCAAAAGCAGGGCCAAAAACAAAGAGCAAGTTGCTGTTTTGCTAACTTAATTATCAAATGTTTCAAACATACAGCAGATTCTACAAAGCAGAATTTTAGAAGAATGTTGTTCAACTTAACAAGGATTCACGGAAACTGAATAAATTCTTCCAAGCTGTAGGCTAGTCTCCCCCCACCTGAAAAAAATTTAAGTGACATCTGGGGAGGAAATCCTTTATTACTTATTTTAGGACTTTATCTAAAAGCAGTTTAGGAAAGAATTACGATGGCATTGTCATGTCATGAGCCCAGCTCTCATGTCATATTTAACCTTAGTTAAAAACAAACAATGGGTAATGTGAATGCACAGTGTGCTGGCGCACGTTATTAAAAAGTCTCCCACTCCAGCTGCTGCCACGAAACAAGCCACAGTTTGCTTGCCATGAGATCCAAACCTGGACTTGTGGTTGGTTTCTCTAAACAGCCACAAGAAGTTTGGCTTACCACTTGTGATTTGTTTGGGGAAGCAAACCATGAACCCAGGGTTTGTGCATCATGATAAGCCATATTCTGGCTTTTTTCCTGGCAGTGCAGCAGCAGTAGGAGTGAGGAAGGTGCAGACAAATTTGAACTTTTCAGCAGCATGGACCAGCAGTAAAACAACCCCAAAGCATCACAGAAATTAGAGGCTTGGAATACCACTGGCAGCATACTACTGCCAAATAAACTGATCTCTCTCTAAGGCAATAATGAATGAGTACTGATATTACTTTAATGAAAGAAAATACATATGGCTTCAAATCAGTTTTACCTAGACAAACCAGAGAAGTCAGCTTCTTCTTCTTCACATCTTTCATCTAACTCTTTCAAGGCAAGGGTAACATCATCTTCACAGATCGATTCAGTATAACTATCAGCAGTGGGGTGCTCTGGAATTTCAGGAGTTTCTTCTAGTTCCAAGGGTTCTTGACAGATCAAGGACTCTTGCTGCTCTTGCAACGCAAATGATCCAGTATCTTCACTAGCTGTACTAACTTGTTCATCCTTTATTGGTGAACTGCCATCCTGCAAAGCAAGCAGCAGAGTCTTAAAACTCACCCAGAAGTAAAATGGGTTCATCAAATACTGCTAAGGAGCAGTGTCTCAAAATCCCAAAATTTTAAATTGCATTATTTCTTGACAGAGAAAGAATATTCTAAAACTCAGCAAAGTGTATCAGTCAAAAAAAATAACCAAAGTAGGCAATGCAAACCTTCCCCACCGTATTCTAAGGTAACTAATTATATTTAATGTATCAAAACACTGCTCACAAAAAAACATATTCCCAATATCTTTGTTGCTTAGTAAGCAGAGGAAAACAATCTTCTGCTGTCAGCAGCAAGCTTCTCTTGTTAGGAGACTTCATCTTTCCGTATATAAACTGAATCGTGAAACTAGACAGCTAAATGCAAAAAAAGAGAGTAAAATCCTGAGGATGGGACTTTGTTCCTTTTAGCATCATTCAACAGAAATTACGTCTGCAGCTTCTAACAGATGTGCCTTACTGATTGTACCGAGGCTACAAAGAAGAAACTGGCTGGATAAGGGGTGAATGCTTCTCCCACAGTATGCACAATGGAATGCAACCATGCTTTAGTCCAAGCAACAAGATACAAGCTCACTTAACCAAAGACACCAAATATTTTGACAACGACTGTCATCATTTTCTGTTTTCCAAGAATAATGACATCTACTGTCTTCAAACAGCCTATATTTTTAAAAGATAAGTGCAATTTCCTCAAACAGATCACACACATTATGTTTACCCTGTATCGAAACAGGATTCTTCACACTCATGAAAATTTAAGAATCATAGTACTTAATGCAAAGGCCAGCAGAAAAAAGCCCTGAATATGATGGCTAAAGGTTTTTGAAGGATTCAACAAAAAGACTGTGGGTTGTATCCAGAGCTATTTGTGCTGAAGTGGAACTGACATCTGCTTGCCCAACAGGACTCCCTCTTCTTCCCTTGCAGTCCCTTGTCGGCCCTCAAAATCTGTTTTGGAGGGTAAAGTGAGCAGATTTGGGGGGGGGTGCTGCAAGGGGGAAGAAGAGGCAGATAAAGTCCTGTTGCATAGGTGGAAGTTCAGTCTTGCAACATTAGAACCTGCCCTGTATAGCAGACTTTTTGTAAATGGCACTGCTCATCATGCAATGTAGCAAAGTTAAAGCTCCTAAATACTAGCTCTGTAGGGCAGCGCCCTGTCACAAGCTCCCTTATTCTTCTCCAATTGTTTTAGTGCGACTGCTATGCTATCACTTACCTTCACCCCAGTTACTGCTGCTAGTGCAATTCGTGTCTGCATCTGATCAGTTTACAAGGCTGATAAAAGGGGCAAATAAGCTCTTTGCAACTGCCTGGAAACATCAGAATGAATTAAAGGCCCTATCACCTGCAGGTTGAGCAAATATGTCAAGCTGAAGGGGCCCATTTGATCGGACCCTCTAAAAGAGGGGTAGGGAAGTTCTAGTCTGGGGGCTTCATTTGGCTTGACAGGGATCCTAACCTGGCCCACAACACCATCTTCCCCAAATCATGGCCACCTAACCCCATAACTGATAGCATATGCAGTGTGAGGTGTGATAGGTATGGAAATGGCTCCAATGGAGCAGGATCCTAAAGTGAGATTGTTCCTTGCAAGTGGAGCTATCTGGAGAGATCCATTAGGATCAGCTGCGCTCGACAATTTGGCCCCGGGAACTCCCCAGTGCAGTCAAGGCAGCTCTTCTGAAGTGGGATGCGTGGAAACCGTTTGCTAAAACACAGCTTTCTTCCTCTGCAAAGCACCTTGTTGCTGCGAGTGTGCCGTCAAAGAGGCATTGCTCCACTAGTGCAAAGCGGTTTGCATTGAAACGGCTTGCTAAAATGGGAGGGAGCTCTTGTTTGCACAAGCAGTTTCAATGCAAACCACTCTGTGCTAATGGGGGAACCCCCTTTGAAACTGCACACCTTCAAAGAAGGCCACTGTAACTGCCCATCAGCCAAACTTTGAAAGGTGTCATCATCTGATGCCATTATGACGCCAGGTGACTGGTGGGTGGCCACATCCATCTGTCAAAACTGGCCTGTGGAAAGTGGGGAACTTAGGCCTAGTGGCTAGATCCAGTTCCCCACCTCTACCTTAAGAGGCCATGAGCAGCAGTTGATTGCTTAGTTTTCTCTCCAGAGCTGTCTTATGATGGCTTTGAGTGGCTCAGAAAAAGAGGAAAAACAATGTGTCATTAACTACTCTTGTACAGATTAGTTTAACTCTTAGTTTTTCCAGTAAGAACTACAGATCAGAGATGGACTGCTTCATCTTTGAAGTTATTGCATATTTAAAAAAATAATGTTTGCAATGGCAAACACAAACTTAAAATACTCACTGATTTCTTATCAGCTACCAGCTGGGAATCTGGCTTACTCCATATAGCATTTCCATTAAGAGAAAAAAAAATGCCACTAGCATATAGATCTCCTGTTCAAATGGACTAGCTGAATCAACCAGTTGCTAACACAGCTGGCCTGAGGTTCAAATTTCAATGAAAGCACCCAATCACAAAGACAAAGCAAAAATGGGGGGAGGAGGAAGGGGGGGAGGGAAGACCACAGGAAGATAATTGCTGCATCCAGAAAACCATTTTGCTTATTCAATTATTGTTCTGCACCACAAAATATCCATTATTAGCCCTCAAACCTATTTTTAATCTTTGGTGAACATCTTTAGTTCATGAAGGAAATGATTGGTTTCCAGAAAACATTCTCGTTCCCTTATGCCACCACAACCGGTTCAATTAAACAATCAATTACAGAAGAAAATGCTTTCGGAAAGGAAGCAAAGAGATACTATACAGTGCTAGAAAGAGCCCAAATCAGCCATGCACCAGCAGCCCACATTATTCCCCACCTCAGGCAGCTGGTTGCTAGCATTATCTAGAGGGGAAACCTCCAAACTTGGGGTCTCAGCTCTGATTTGAAGCACTTCTTCCGTTCCAACACTGCTAGTGGAATCTTGAGACTGTTGCAGCGACCCAGAATTATCTAGTGCTGTGTCATCAGCAGCTGAGTCACTGTTTACCTAAGGAGACAAAAATAAAACAAGGATCAGCAGAAAAAATAAATAAACACAAACACCTCCAGCTAATTACAAAGCAAAATACAGGCAAAATTTTGCATTACTTACGAATTCAGTTACCACCTTGTGTATATCTACCACGTTGGAAACACGTATTGAGGATTGGAAACTTTATTCTTAAAGCAAAAGGCAGATTTCCATTGATAAAGCACAATGGAAACGCACTTTCCATTTTTATTTATTTTTAAAAAATCTTATATCCAAAAAGGAACTCAAGATGGCTGAAAAGCAGAAAGATCATACAATATTTAAAACATTTCTCTCAGAAATCAGGAGGACCAAAATTGTATTAAGGAGTGGGGGAAATTTATGATTTATCTTAAAAACCATTGTAAACGGTTAAAATCATTAGTAGGGCTGGACTAACACTTGTAGTTTAAAGTTGAATTTTGGATATAATGGAGATGGAAAAGATTTGGATTATTAATAAAAGATGCAGGAGGAAACTGATTAGCAATAGGACCCACAGAGGGAAGGAGGGAGGTCCAGGGGATTCTTTGGAATCTGGTTTTTATGTTGTATCTTGGATATGGATTGTAAAAGATTAATCTGAAAAACCAACTAAATATTTCTTTAAATTTCTGTCTTACACACCCCATTACAGTAGAACCTCGGCTTACGTTACCCTCGGGTAACGTAAACTTTGGGTTATGAAAGCAGCAAACCTGGAAGTATATTTCCGGGTTTTGCCACTCGCACATGTGCAGAAGCACTCTACATGCTGAGCACACGTGCAGAAGCGGCACCCCCGGTTGCGGAAACCTCAGGATCCAACCGGAGCTCCGGAATGGATCCCGTCCGCAACCAGAGGTACCACTGTACTAAAAAACACGGTAATAAAACTTCAATATTATCATTGCAACTGAACAATTAGTGGGACCACTAGTGAGAATTGGGCAGGTATTAAAATGAGCAGGAACCACAGAATATTTAGCCGAAAGTCTTTTACAAGAGCTATGTTGTTATAGCCTGACATATCTCAGTTGGCAAGGGGTGAGCAAGTTATGCCAGAGCAGCATTCAGCGGATCACTCCTGTTAGCTGTCATTCAGGCAACTAGGAGGAGGAGAGCCAGAGGCTGCATACCAACTTATCCAGTCACTGGGGTCAGCTGATCAAGCCGTCCTGGACAGCCTGCATCTGGTGGAAACCAGGGTCTTTTTGGTGCCCTCTTTATGGAATCGTCTCTCTGAATTAAGGCAGGTGCCAAAGCCAGGAGCAGCTTGATCCGAGCGGCAGCGCTTGCTTCCCAATAGGAGTGCTGCTGCCCATTACTGGGAAAGGGGCAAGACAGGAGGGAAGTTGATGTGGTCAATGTGCTTCGCAGTCTCTCTGGTGGAAGTGCCACAGGACCAAACCAGGGGAGCTGCTTCTAATTGACACTGGTATTAAATTTAGGCACCTGCCGATTACATCTGTGTAGGCCACATCTAGCTTTTAATACAGACTGGTTTCAATTTGCCTCGGGTTGGTTGCTCCTGTTTTGTACATCTGTGTTAATTGTTGTGCGTTCTTGTTAACTCTGTACAGTGGTACCTTGGTTGTCGAACGGCTTGGTTCCCAAACAAATCGGCTCCCGGACACCGCAAACCCGGAAGTGAGTGTTCCGGCTCGCGAAGGTTTTTTGGAAGCCGAACGTCCGACGCGGCTTCAGATTTGAGTGCAGGAAGCTCCTGCAGCCAATCGGAAGCCGCAGCCAAGTTAGCCACTGTAATGCTAACTTGAGATTTTTATAGAAGGCAGTACAGAAATGTTTTAAATAAATATATACTGCTGTACTTAAAACACCACACTTCTCCATGCCTTCTGCAAAAGAGAGACCAAGTCAAAACTCTGAATAATTTACACACTTGATAGTACCATTTGAAGGTTAAAACAAGGAGAAACCCGATTACTATCTGAGAATAAATGTTTTACCATCTGTGATCGTGATAATATCTGACTTGCGGTCAGGGCTTCTTCCTCTGAAGATTCATCAGTATCTTCCTGATTGGTCAAGTTCAAGCTTGGGGTACTACCAGAATACTGATATTCTTGGAGTGATGGTGTGTCTCCCTTGTCAATACTATCCAGGGAACGCCTGCGGACTCCCCAATTGAAGTTGTCCATACTTTCACCCTGTAATAAAGGCAATGTTTATTCTAAAGCTCTCAGAATACACATAATACTGAAATGAACACAGCAAAACAAAGCCACACAAATACTGAATAAATTGGGAGCAGAGTTTCAATCAGCCCTTCAAGTTAATTGGATATATAAATTCAACTAATGTTGTTTGTATTCAAAGTGTTTTAAGACATGGCAAAAACAATTTCCTTAATGTTCCCTTGCAGATACCTTGTGTCTGGATGGCAATAGCTCAGTGTATTATTTTCTGTAGCCATATATCCTTAGCAATACAAGGCATCTGACTACCAAGCACAGACAGACAAATACATCACAGATGACAAGAGATGAAACAAGCCACTGCACCAGGCTGCAACTTACCTGCAGCTCCTGGTTCGCAAAAAGAAAAACACACATAATTAGAACGAGGACAAACACTTAAAGATACTTTATAATGGGGGCATTTTCTATACTGTATGCTTGCCAACAGTAGAAGACTGATTCAAGCTCTGGAAAAGCTTTTGCCAAAAAACCCTAACATTTCATTTTCTCCACATTGCAGTAAAATCAGCTAAAAAAAACATTATGAGACAAACACTTAAAACAAGATGGCTATGGTACATTTTCTCGGTGTAACATATATTAAAACAAATTTAGCGAATTGTTTGAGGGTAACACAGATGAGATTTTAAATTGACTTTATCTACATTTACAGGACAAACTATAGAATGCATAAATTTTACTCACAGTGCAGGAAACCATAAATGTTTTTAGATAGTGTTATGATTATTCATGTTCTCAAAACATGAATGTTTTCTTCAATCCTGAAGTAAAGCGCTTTTTAATTCCTTGCTAGGAATGGGAATGTGTTTTAATAGCAGGAATGTGTTTTAATAATTGCTTATGGGCCTCTTTGAATGCTACCCCTATGTCAAGGGTGGCTAACCTTTGACTCTTCAAAGGTTGCTGGGTTACAAACCATCATCCCTGACCCCTGGCCATGCTGACTAAGGCTGCAGGGAGATGGGAGTCCAACAACATCTGGATGGCCACAAGTTCCCCTAGCCCAGCTAAGAAATATACCGTATTTTTCTGTGTATAGGTTGCCCCCATATATAAGACGACCCCTATTTTTTGAGCCCAAAATGAAGAAATAAATATTTTAAACACCAAACAGAACAACTTTGATATTCTATTAAATATTCAAAACACCGGTATATTTAGCACCGTATAGTTAAACATCAAACAGTGAGGCAAGCTGTGTAATGGCGGCTGCTCCTGTCAGCTCAGTGTAACTCCACTGTAGCTGCAGCTCCAGCTCTCCTGCCTGTGTGTTGCACTTTTGTTGCAGTATTTACGGTATGTACCGTATTTACTTCACGAGCGCCAGCAGATGCGAACGCTGATCGAGGAGCTGCGACTGCCAGAGCTGCCTGAGTGAGTGCGCTTGGGGAATGGGGGGTCTGGGTGGCCAGGGGACGGCTGAGGGAACCAGGTGGAAGGGACAGTGTCCGGAGTGGGGGCTGATGGGGGGAGGGAGTACCAGACCAGGGTTTGTCATGAGGCCAGTAGTGAGGGGAACCTGGGGGGAAAGAATATGGATGGCGACATGTATTTATTTATATATTTAGTTGCAACATTCCGTGTATAAGACGACCCCCAATTTAAAAAATATCGTCTTATACACAGAAAAATACGGTATTTCATCAAAAGCTGTGGTCCACCAGCAATACATTGTCCTGTCCTGTAGCATTATTATTATAAATATTTATGTATTAAGGAGTCTGAGCCCCCACCCTTTCCATTACTGCGAGGCTCCTGATGTTTGGAGGTCCTAGAAGTGAGACCAGTCAACCTATTGTTAAATTCACTATTAACGGGAAAGGCTGGAATGCCCCCTACAAACAAAACAGGTCAACTGCTCAATCACGGATGGTCCAGCTGGAAAGCCTCCATGTTTGCTCCTCAGTGTTTCTGACACACAAGTTGTACCCTTCCCACAGTTTGAGAACTCCTAGCTCTATTAAAGAGGTAAGTCCTTTTACACTCAACTGCTACGACTTGTCTAAGCCAACTGAACTTGGAGGTACTTATATAAAAGATAATGCAAATATCTTCCATAGCAAATGAGTGTAAAAATAAATATATCCAATTTTTCTTTCTTCCTCTCCTACCCCTTATGTGTGTGTGTATATATATCTGCAATACCTTCCACTTGCATCTGGCTTGTTTAAAAGTGAGAAAAATAAGCGAAAGTTTCCTTAAAGAGTCAATAATGCTAGTGAGAATTTCATCTAGTATCAAGGTTTTGGGACACTTATGGGAAGGCGATTTCCCATGTTCTCTCTGATCTTGGGACCCTTCAAATTCACTAGAACTTTGATGAATGCATCAGTGAGAGCTCCTTCACTGGCTTCAAGTATCACTATGGCTTTATGCCTGCAACTTCTTCACAGATGTGGAACTACCTGCAAGCAGGTAAACCTATTTTCATGAGAGTTCTAAATAAAAACTGGAGTGTTTATGAAGTTCTGAATTGTGAAGGAACTCCATAACTTCTTTGGCTAAAAATGTAATTGAAGAGGGTTCATACACATCCACTTGAAGCAAAGCTCTGGGTTTTTCAGCATCCTTATGTTACATTTTTAGAATAAAAATTGCTTACAGGCTATACCTGTCATTTAAACCTTCTGTGTGGGGATCAGCCCTTTACCAGGGCTATATGTATTCCATGATCACACTATAAAATGCAGAAATAGCTAATGAACACCAGATAATAGCAACCTCATCTCTATTAGGAGCAGAATTATACAAATAAAGAAATATATACACTTTTGCTTTTTTAATATAGAGACATGATTCTGCCTTCCTTGAAAAAAAGAACTACTGGTTATTCTAATTGCTGAATATACACAACTCTGCCCTTAATCTTCTATAATGTGCATTATTTGAAACTAGCTCATGTCAGAAATATTATGTATAGCAAGTCCAATTATAAAAAAGATATTCTGCTATCTCTTTTTTCTGCCTGTACTTTTGAAACCTTTAGAAAAAAATGTGGCTTACAGTATAGCATTGCATTGGTCCCTAAATATGATTTCCATGCACTGCAATGTTATCTTGCATACTGGAACAGTTAAGTTTTACTACTTCAAAACAGAAAAAATGCAGATAAAGATGACAAATGCACCATGAAACCAGATACAGTGTGAATGGCTAAAGGTCAAAGCAATTCCAACATAAACCTTTTGCCAAGATAGTATTACAGCATACCATGAGAATAGCATTTCATTTAAAATGTTCAATGGGATAACTTTTGCTCAGGCGTTGATGGTACTAAAGGCTATACTTCATGCTCTGTGTAGTTACACTGGGCAATGTGGTCTGTAGTTTTAGGACTGTCACTATCTACCAAATATTGACATTATGTTTCCCAATGCAATATCCGGTATGGAATCGACAACCCCTCAAAATATTCCTACAATAAAGCCTATTGATAGTCCCATACCAGCAGAACTGATCCAAGATAAATACCGGTTCATTTTCCTTCCAGACAAATTTAAAGTGCGCAGATACTGTGAAAATAACTTTTCTTGGTATGTCAAAGAGCACGGAATCTTGGACAACCTGCTCTTCCAAGAAAGAGATCTCAATTTTGCTAAACTATGGCATTTGCTAGATTTATCAAAGGCTTTGATTAAATACAGTACATCAAAATGGAACAAATAAGGTCCCCAAACCTTTCTTTGCTTGAAGGATAGCCTTGTGGAAAAGTCTCAAAGTGGAACTACTGCTGTATGGACTTACCTCTGCATCTTCCAGTTCAACATCTAGAAAGTCAAAGTCTTTAAAAACTCCAAACTGCTGTTCACTGGTGTTATCTTCTACAACCACTTCCTCTTCCTGAATTACTTCTTCTGTTGCTGAAATTAGACTAGTTTGTTGGTCCCCAACTTCCAAGTCTTCATTAGAAGAAAAGACAACCTAGAAGGACATAATATAATGTAACAGAATACAGAGAATGAGTTTTATTTCTTAATGATGCACCCCTGAAAAATTAGGAGTGAGTCAAGGCAACTTGAAATCACATTAGTCACTATAATATGTCAAACCTCAGCTTCTGGAATCTACAATTACTTACAGATGGGTTTTTGGGAAGACCCGATTCTGGACCACACAGCGAAAGTACATTCATTAGCTTCTCCCGGGTTCTCCGCTGGAAAAAATGGAAACCATGTCACTTATCAGAGACAAAAGGGTTTTGATTATGCAGGAGTGCCCCCACCCCACTTATGCGGCGGTTACGTTCTGGACCCCCACGTGCATAAGTGAATTTTGTGTGAGGAGCACATTCTAAAAAGCCTCTAAATGCCCATTTTCCCCCTTTCTCTCCTGTTCTCTCCCTACAACTCTCTCTTCGGCTAGACGTGAAGCTCTGGGGCTGGGCTGGAGACTGGAGGCTGCACAGAAAAGCTGCTACTGCTGCGCTTTCGTGTGCGTCAGCTGCTAGGCAGGGAGGCTGAGCAGCCTAAACAAAGCCCTGCTGTGCCTTTGAACTCTTTAGGGCTTCCTCTGCCCTCACTGCCCTCACTCTTTGGGCTCCAGGGAGGGTCTCCTTGCAAGCCACGAGGACTCTCCTGCTCTCTCCCGCCATTTCCTGGATTGAATCTATTTATTTCCCAGTGCCACATGTCTACACGGTCATGCACAAGGTGATTGTTGGTGGGGGGGCGCACCTGTGCTATCATATTCAATTAGCTGATATTCCCAAATGTTGAAGTCGTATTTGTTGTTAATAGTGCATATTACCATTGTTAGAGAAAATGCTACAACACCCCTCTCCCTGCAATATTTTGAAGACCTAGGGAATGTGATGTTACTTCCAGGTAACTCACCTGGGACAACTGTGGCCTCTTCCAGCTGACAGGCACCAAGCCATTAGAATTTGATCCTGAGGAAGTGGAAGAAGTGCTCCTTGTAACTGCAATGACTTTAGGCTTTCCATTTCTGCCGGCTGCACTGTGCTGATCGCCATACTTGTTCCCAATAATTGGTGTCTATAAAGTGAAGAAATATATAAATGTGTAGCTTAAATTCTTCAGCTGAGCACATCTGCCTTACAATTCTTGCTTTCATTGTGTATTGCAAGGCAGGGCAAGGGGCATCTTGTGGGGAGATGAGGACTGTTGGCATTATCACTTCTGAGGTTCCTCTGTGACGTTGCAGGGGGGTCCACACTGCACCATGATTTACTGAGGAATGGTGGGCAATGAAGCAAGCTGGGAGGATGACTGCAGTGCGGATAACAGAAAACTCACTCCAAAAATAAGTAATGGCTTGGCTTAGCATTACTGTGAACCAGCTCACAGTATTTGTTTGGTTTTTACAAAATACAGCCCAAGACAAAATTCTAAGCACAGAGATGTTATATTCAATATGGCCTTACCTCTGAAATGTCAAAATGAAAATCTAACGTTTTCCCAGGTAGTTCTTTGGAGACATTGTTAAATATTTTTGTAAATGAGATTTCAGGAGAGCTTATGTCGCCACCGTAAGACTTTGGAATATCATTAGGTACCACAAGACTTGCTGATCGAGATACCACCAGTTTCAAAATATTAAGGGCTTCCTTCCAGTATGGACTCTAACAGGGGAAGAAAAAGAGCATACATACTGCAGTTAATGTCAGTAAAAACAGAATTATAAGAAATTGATTAACCTCACCTTTAAATGTGAACATGATCTGCATTAGTCATTAAAAGATTGAGGAAAAATACATTAATATACTTCTAGAGAAATGAAGTTAAAATATTCAATTTATGAAACAGGTCAGTAGACCTTACCTCATTAAATATATGACTGGGAACCTTAAGATACAGAAGTTTGCCATCTACTACTGGAAACGTTGGAGAATATCCACTATGTATGCTATAATGTCTAGCACTTTGTATGCTATGTTAGAATCCAAGAAGCTTCTATAGTCATTTTTAAATCATCCGATTTGTTAATGTAACAGTATGCTCACAACATGACAGATGGAATAAGTGGCTTTTATTTTCCTAGAACAGCTGCTTCAGTTGTCTTGGTGTGATTTAGAAATGAGTATACTAGTTCACATGGGGTCAGACTTCAGCTTTTCTAGGAGCAATCAAGACAAGAGAACACAACAGGAAGACTCTAGGCTAAGTGCATTCTCCTTAATTTCATTGTGACAAGCCTCTAAACAGTGGATTCATCTGATTGAGAGGTCAGTAAAAGGAAAGGAAAAAGCAGAAATCATGTAGTGAGAGAAAGAGAAAAGAAAAGAAAAACAATGGGGCTTGCTTTTAAGTTGTTGCAATATTTTTGAATCCTACAATTGTAAAGACTTCAACTTGAGGTTGACAAAAAGTATTAAAAACTAGAACCTTTTATCACAGCATGCCTTATCACAACCAACAAGCACACACACACACAAATGCCCATCACATACTGTGCAGATTCTGATTATCATGTATGGGCTTAATAAACTGATATCAAAAAGCCTTCTGCTAATAGGTGGAACCCCTTTGATTAAGCCATGATTAAACCAGGAAGTGTCTAATTAACCATAGTTTTCCAGTTCAGAAGAAATGGAGAAATACTGTTACTAACTTTGACACAAGCCAGGATACTAAAACAATGACCCTTCTGGTTTACCGGTAATTGCAGCTTACACAAATTTGGCAGTGAACAGGCTGTACAAATGGACAAAAGATTCATTCATAGTTTGTCTTATTAAGCTCAGATATGATTGACTGAAGTAGGACACTCTCCTTCAGAGCTGTAAATTCAGAACTGAGTAGCTTGATATTCATATATCAAAACATTATTCAGTATTCTTTAAATCACTGCCATAAATTTATATATTTATATTTTTCTTCTTACCAAGAACAGCTGGCACCCACATTTTTTTTACTCCACCTAATCAACTTAGACTTTAATATCAACAATATGCAGATTACCAGCCTTTTATCTAGCTGAAGTATTGATTAAAAATATAGCCAATGAAGCAAAAGGTCCCTTAATCTTCCATAAGAAAGGTTAGAGGTGAAAGGAACAGATGGCAGGCTATAATATCTCCAACTACATTGATCATCTACTTTGATTAATGTTTCCTGACAAGAATACAATAACTTAAGTGCTTATCTATCAATGGCCAAAAATGCACAGAGATGGACACTAACCATTTTTCCTGGTTAATTAGGATTAAGGCATTTTGTTGTGCTATAGTTCAAAGGTAAAGGATAAAATTGTTAAAATGTATTCTGAAATAATTGTATGCTCCAGGCATTCTTAACAACAACCAGCCTTCTGCAAAAAGCCTAAATATCTCCCAGGGATTATATTTTCAATGAAATCTTGAAAGCTATGCTTCTAAATATAAAACAATGAACAAGTTACTGGGGCACAAGTTGATGTGTGTACTATCTAATAAAACAAGACACTCAGATTTCATCACAACAACTTCAGCAGCTATATCTATATGAGAAATGGCAACACAGGAAATAATTCAAGCATGCTTTTAACTTCAGTGTCTCTTCAATGACCTAGTGAGCATGAAAAAATATTATGCAGAATGTGGATTTATGCATACAGTATTCCTTTTTCAGAGTTGTGTTTGAGAAGCCAATTTGCACATCTCTCACAGCTGAAAAATTGTACAGATTAAAATTAAAATCTGTACATATTATATCTGTGCACATGTTATCTGTAGTGTCCCAAATATTATCAGATAATTTAGAATATACATACAATATTGTTACAGAGATGCTTTATGGGAATAAATAAAATGCATAAAATCATGCATTGATAAAATAGAACTGGGCCCCCCATTGTTCACTAGAAAATTCTGTCTAGCATCTTTGGTCTGAGTAAGCGCAAAATATCAGTGAAAATATATAGTTATATACATTTTCAAATTAGGTACTTCAAAATACTCACCTGAACATATTTACCAATGATTTTTATAATTTCCAAATTGAACTGCTTCACTGGTGCTGCAGACAGGTCAATGTGACTCAAAAGGCTGTAAATGATTTGCAGTAAAGATTGCTGCATGCTGGATAGACCTTTCTCTAGCAGCTAAAAACAAATGTATAAAAATTGATTTAATCTGTTGTCTTCAAAAATAGCAGAAATTTGCTTTAAATTTGTAGTTTTGATTATGCGACATTTTTTCCATGTAAAAGAATTCTGATACTGGAAACAGAAAGCTATTGAAGTAAACTGTATTTTCCAAGTCCAATATTTTCTTAAGCAGTTCCAACCTATTACCTTAAAAGGCAAACCCACAGAATTTACCCACCGGGAAACCTGTCTGCTTGAGATCTGAAGCGCAGGTGTTTCTGTAGGGGAGATCCATGCAAATCCAGTGGCAGGAGCAGTGGACTAGCATTTGTATCACCCTAAATTTGCTGCCACTGCATCTCTTCTACTCTCCATCTCAGTATGCTGGCTGCAGACTCAGCCAGATGATGGTCAGGTGGAGAGCACAGCAACACCAACCCATCCACAGTTACAACTAGCTAAGAGTATTGGACTGTGACCAGGGAGATTAGGGTTCAAATTCCCAATCAGCCATGAAGCTCACCCGGTAACCTTGGGCTAGTGACTCTCTCTCAGCCTAAACTACCTCACAATGTTATCGTGAGGAGCTCTATCTTGAGCTCCTTGGAGGAAAAGGTGGCATAAAAATGTTACAAATATAAAATGAATAAAGTGGCACAGGGTTCCAGGTAAGGGGAGGGGGAAGCAGATGAAGGAACAGTCATTCTGGACTTTCTGTGGATAGCAGGGTCCCTGTCTCTTTCCAAATCATGAAACCGGAAGGGAGATAAGCTGTTTCATTGCATCGCCAAGTCAATAACATGAATCAGTCTCTTACACAAGAAGAAAATCCCTTACTCCAAACCTATTTGACATTTATCTATGAAAGGACAAAATGCTCAGCTTTATTTAAGTGGGAAATAGTATAGCACAGGCATGTCCAACAGGTAGATCACTGGATGTCTCCAGTAGATCACTGGTAGATCATTGGCTCCCCCCAAAGAAGCTGTGGCTCCCCTAAAAAAGCTCAACATTTTACCTCCTCCCTGAAAAAACCCAACAACTTTGATCGCAGTCTCTTGGGAGTTGGCCACCCTTGGTATAGCACAATTGAGAGAGACACTTTAAATAATGTAAAATGATATATTATTTCATTACCTCCGCAAGGTATGTTATAAGATTAAAAGTAGTTTCTGAGAAGGAGTCATGCAAGTATCTACACACTACATTAATCCAGTTAGAACAGTCTCTGGAATAACTGTGTGTACTGTATAAACTCATCATATGAGCCAAATTAGCAAGCGTTGGGGACTTCTCCTCTGCACAAACCTATGAAAGACAAAAAGCCAAAATATTTTGTTAAGTGAACACCTTTTAAGTATAGTTTTTGAATTTTAAAAAGGTGAAGCCTTATAATAAGCTTATGGTCAATAAAACTGAGGACGTTACTATGAAAATCTGTAAGACTGCTGGTATGCAGCAATACTGTTAGAAAACCAAATCATAAAGGCTACTTCTAGGTTTATATCCAATGAAATGGATTGTACCAGAAATATATTGGTCATCAAACAAGAGTTTGCACTGTAGCATCAACTATCAAATCATTCAGTTATTTATCTAGTGCATCCTCTACAATGTTTGTCTTGCACATTATTTCCAAGAGCTGATGGTGTGATTTCTATCCCACCCAGTCCGCCACACCCTCAATAAAAAAGTGCTCCACCACATGAAGGCCACATTAACATAACAATCAGGCCTACTTTTATTATACAAAGTAGCCTGAACTACCATTGTTGAATTGTTGCATAACATATTATCACCATTATGCGTCTCTAAAATTTTAAGATTAAACTGCAATAATCAGTTTGAAGTAACTCAGCTTCCCTAGATAAACTTCAGAATTGTTCTTGGTTTTGTGATATTTGCATAAAGTTTGACTAACAAACATTAAAGAAACACTTCTCCCCCCTTTGACTATTTTAAGAATAAATATGCCCTTTGGGAAGAAATTTAATTACACTTTGGCACCTCATTTAATGTGGTTTCCCAAGTGTTCTATCATTCATTCAGGCAGACTATTACTACCTCACCCCTCCCTGCCTTGCCAACATATTGGAGAACAAATAGCTCATTAGTAAAAGCAGATGTTTAATCACATTTCCATCTCTGCCTTCACTATGAAAGCCAAAAGTAATTTTCTGAACGGTGTCAGTCTGCTACATACCTTGGCTATTCTGTCGGCTGTTTCTTTACAGAACTGAGTTGGGTTATCAAAATGTTGGATTAGATGAGGCAATAAACACAAGATGTTAAGAGGAAATCCTGCACGGAAAAATATGAAGCATAATTTATCTGTACAAAAACATTCCCGGTGTTTTCTGACCACTTTCTCCGAGAATTCTCACCCGGAAAACCTATCTAAAACCAGTAAATATGAAACTTAATTCTTTGAGAAATCTACTATATCATGCCATTATTACAATGTCTCTCTGTATAATATTTGTCTGTTACAAAAGCTAAGACGAGCCTGCTGGATCACGCCAGTGGCCCATTTAGTCCAGCATCCTGTTCTTACTGTGGCTGCTCAGATGCTAATAAGAAGTGGGCAAGTAGGACCTGAGGGCAACATCACTCTCTTCTCCTGCCGGGTCTGGCAACTGGTCTTCAGAAGCATACAGTGGTACCTCGGGTTAAGTACTTAATTCGTTCCGGAGGTCTGTTCTTAACCTGAAACTGTTCTTAACCTGAAGAACCACTTTAGCTAACGGGGCTTCCCGCTGCCGCCGCGCCGCCCGATTTCTGTTCTTATCCTGAATCAAAGTTCTTAACCTGAAGCACTATTTCTGTGTTAGCAGAGTGTGTAACCTGAAGCGTATGTAACCTGAAGCATATGTAACCCGAGGTACCACTGTATTGCCTTTAAAGCTAGAGGTGGACAGTGGACTGTTGTCATGGTGATTGTCTGAGCTGCTAAGGGAAGTAAGAAGTACACAGACTGACCCTTGCAGGTGTCCAAATGGGTCACCTCAGGAGGAGCAGGATGGAAGAAGGAGAAAGAGAGAGGAAAGAAACTGGGGAGCGGTGGAGAGGAGGAGAGATATTGCTGCCTTTTGGTAAGAAACTGTGGGTGGGAGAGCGCATATTCTAGGATGTGAGAGGAGATATTCTGCCCCTCGTGGGGTGAGATACTGTGATCTGAAGAAGAAAGGACACACTGCAGTCTTGGGGAAGGAAACAGAGTCAAGGAGATGGAGGTCAGTGAGTGGAGTGACAAGGGAATATAGTCTTAATCTAGTTCGGGTATCTTTTTCCTCTGCACTGTTATGAACTCTTCTTTTATAGTGCATCTTTCATTTTTTCAAGTCAGTTTTACACAGTTCCTCAATTATAACTCACAATTAATTAGCTTCACAGTTCAGTACAGTGTGGCTCTGTACATTTACATTTTAAAAGTGTACCTGCTAACTGGGAGGGATCCACCAACGTATGTTTGGAGACTGTGATAAGTTTGCTGAGCAAGTGAACAGTCATTTCCTGCGTAGAAACGGAGGTAAAACCTTTCAGGAACAGCTGCTGAAGGCCTGGAAAGTTATTCCATTTTAATTTACTCTGCATCTTCTCAATCTTTTCCCTACTCTCAGATTTATCCAGAGGCAGGTGAACCAGAAGTTTGTTGAGCAGCCTGAGAGCCAGGAGGTATTCATATTCATAATCTGATTCTAGCAAAGACGCGGCAATCCAAAATATGGTAGCCATCAGGTTCATCGGATCAGTAGTGGGCTGCACATCGTGCATTCCTCCCTCTCTCAGGGAGGAAAGGCTTCTAGTCCTTGCTAAGCTGTTGGGATGATTTATCCTTCCATCCATTATATCCAGTGTGTTGCTCCTGCGACGGTCGCTCTTCCGGTCAACTATTAAACTCAGTCTCAAAGAGTTGCTTCTCATGTTGCTATAATAGCCTAAAAAGTTGCCACTGCTAATGGGACTTGTGCTTAGGTTTATCTGACCAGTGCTTTTCCTGTTTGCTGCGTATTTGTTTCCCAATAGTGGATCGTAGTATGAAGCGCTGAAATGAAAAGAGAATATGGCACGTTAAGAGTCACATTCCACACTCACATAGCACTAAAAAAAGGGAGGTTAACGTCCTTTAATTTCAGATACTGAATGAGCAACCTTGTACAATCAGATTCTTTTGCTTGCTTGATGATACTAGAATAAACTGCATGTTTCTTGTATTGAACAGAACAACAAAACTTGACTCCCAACATTTTAAACACTAGCAGGTCTAACTAGAGCTTCAGCACAGGAAAGAAAAATGCTGATTTCTTCAGATCACCGTGAAACAGTGGTAATCTAGACAGTTCTCTATTCAGAGAGTTAGCTCCAAAATCCTCATGCACAAACAGAAGGAACATACACCCACCTCCCATTCTAGCTCACTGTATTCTATCACATCCTCATCTGGAGCGTCTTTGACCTTCTAGAACTGTTTTTCAGGTGGCTTGGCAAAAATTCCATTTTTCTTTAAAATATTTATATCCCATCTTTTCAGATAAAATCCTCATGAGGTGCCTTATAGAATCAGAGAACTGCAGAGATGGAAGAGACCCTTAGGGTCATGTGGTCCAACCCCTTGCAATGCAGGAATCTCAACTAAAGCATCCGGACGGATATTTTAAAAAACACTAAACTGAATACAGTATATAATCCAAACCAAATTATGCCATACACACCACAAGCCAATTTTGAAAAGGCTTGACAAAATTAAAATAAGGGCCTCTCTAAAAACAACTGAAGAAAAGCTTTACAAAGCTCTTGGGGAAAGGAGTTCCAAAAAGGTGGGGCCACTGCAGAAAAGACCGTGGGTGTGGGGGTGAGAAATCAGTTTTTGTTGTATATATGTGTTTGGATGCACTCTGAATGATAAAAGCGTCAAACTTAAGCACATGTACCTACATCCTTTGAAAAATAATGGGCCTTACTTGTGAGTATATATGCATAGGATTTCACTGTAAATCCTACATTCTGAATTTACGAGCTTATGGTTTATGTGTATCAATCATGCCAGCTTCAGTCAGCTTTTGCACACTTCAGAATACTTTAGTCAGTGGAAAGGAAAGGGAATTGTGTGTTGCAAGCTGTCTTAAACAGTCCCCCAACCAACAGTTTTGGTCAATAATTCCATTCATTTTTGGGTCTGCAAGTAGATAGGTTTAGGTTTTTTTCCAACTTCTCTCTGCAACTACGAAAGTCAGCTTCAGGGCCCATGCATCCCTTCCCTATCCATTACAAAGCAATTTCATAGCCAAGATGTTGCAAGAAACATTTCAGAAACAAACGAAAGTAAACTACCAGCAATTCTTACTGGGAAAGCGCCGCGAGAAGATCATAATGCTTCATGGTGTCTGCTAGTGTATCAACAGCTGACTCCAAGGTGAGAAGTAGTTCTATGACAAAACCCTGTAGGGTGGGGGGGGGGAGAGAAAATTAGTGCTAGAGACAGATGACAAAAAGTAAAGCCCCTTGCATATGATATATTCTATCAACAATGTATATTTCTTCCTTTGCTAGAAACTGAGATTGCACAGCTTCTCTGACTTTAGTTTTTGATACTGAGAACCCAGAGGGGAGAGTGCTCTTGTGCTTAAATCTGGCTTGCACGTTTCCCATCTGGTTGGTCACCATGAGAACAGGATGCTGGACTAGATGGGCCATTGGCCTGATCCAGCAAGTTCTTCTTATGTTCTTAAGTTAGATGTTAATCCATCCACCATTCTCTCATCCGTTTAGGATGCGCAGAACATTGGGTCACATGTCACACCAAACCATGATTTAGTGAGATAAGGAGTCCCTGTAGGTCTCAGGGTTGGGCATTCTCCTCCTAGGTAGCTGGTGGTGTTTGGTAGCCCCTTCTCCCACCTTTGGACCTGAACAATATAGAGTGGTACCTTGGTTCTCAAACACCTTGGTGCTCAAACAACTTGGAACCCAAACACTGCAAACCCGGAAGTAAGTGATCCGGTTTGCGAACTTTTTTCAGAAGCCGAACATGCTCTGTTTTGAGTGTTATGCTTCCGATTTGAATGCCACAATTCCGTTTTGAGTGTTATGCTAAGGTCTAGTTACAGATAGGTAGCCGTGTTGGTCTGCCATAGTCAAAACAAAAAAAATTCCTTCCAGTAGCACCTTAAAGACCAACTAAGTTAGTTCTTGGTATGAGCTTTCGTGTGCATGCACACTTCTTCAGATACACTGAAACAGAAGTTGCCAGATCCTTCTACAGTGGTACCCCGCAAGACGAACGCCTCGCGAGACGAAAAACTCGCAAAACGAAAGGTTTTTTCGTTTTCGAGTTGCCTCGCAAGACGAATTTCCCTATGGGCTTGCTTCGCAAAACGAAGCTTGCCCCGGGGACAGCGGGTCTTCTCTTTTGAAGCAAGGGGCGGCGGGGAGATCGCTTCTCCCCACCGCCCCTTGCTTCAAAAGAGGTCTGCCCCCGGACCTCTTTTGAAGCAAGGGGCTGCGGGGAGATCGCTTCTCCCGGTGCTCCGAAGCGGGGTGGGGGGGCGGGAACACCTGCCCCAGCCGCCGGGCTTCGTAGCGCTGCTGCGAAGCCGGGCGGGGGGGCGGGAACACCTGCCCCAGCCACCCCGCTTCGGAACGCTGCTCCGAAACGGAGTGGGGGGGGCGGGAACACCTGCCCCAGCCGCCGGGCTGTGTAGCGCTGCTGCGAAGCCGGGCGGGGGGCGGGAACACCTGCCCCAGCCACCCCGCTTCGGAACGCTGCTCCGAAGCGGGGGGGGGGCGGGAACACCTGCCCCAGCCGCCGGGCTTCGTAGCGCTGCTGCGAAGCCGGGTGGGGGGCGGGAACACCTGCCCCAGCCACCCCGCTTCGGAACGCTGCTCCGAAGCGGGGTGGGGGGGGCGGGAACACTTGCCCCAGCCACCGGGCTTCGTAGCGCTGCTGCGAAGCCGGGCGGGGGGGGGGGCGGGAACACCTTCTGAAGGCGGGCAGGGGGCGAAAGTCTTTGTCCCCCCTGCCTGCCTTCCCAGGGGCTTTTAAATCGCCCCGGACAGCGGAGAAGTCCTCCGCTGTCCCGGGGCGATTTTAAAATGCCGCCCGCCAGCATTTTAAGATCGCCCGGACAGCGGAGAAGTCCTCCGCTGTCCCAGGGTTTTTTAAAATGCTGGGGGTGGGAAGAAAAGCCCTTGTCCCCCCCCCCCAGCCTTCAGAAGAGGTCCGGGGACAGTCTGTCCCCGGACCTGGTCTGAAGGCGGTTTCCCTAGGAACGCATTAATTGATTTTCAGTGCATTCCTATGGGAAACCGTGCATCGCAAGACGAAAAAACCGCAAGACGAAGAGACTTGCGGAACGAATTAATTTCGTCTTGCGAGGCACCACTGTATATAGTGAGAAGGTAGGGAGGGGTATTACTCAGAAGGGTGGTGAGAATGGGTGATTGGCAGATAGCTGTGATGAGCCTGTTGACGACTCTTAACGACTGCAATAGGTCTTACAGGAAAAAGCAAGGGGTGAGAAGGTGAGTCTGCTAAGGTCTGTCTGTTTTTGCTATTTATTTTGTGTTTTTGTGACTTTATTGTTTTGTTTTTTGTGACTGTGTGGAACCCAGTTCAGCTACTGATTGATGGACTGTGTGACTGCAGTACATTGTTTATTGCTTTCATTTTATGGATCAGTGGTCTCATTAGATAGTAAAATTCATGTTAAATTGCTGTTTTAGGGCGTGTTTTTAAAAGTCTGGAACGGATTAATCCATTTTGCATTACTTTCCATGGGAAAGTGCACCTTGGTTTTGGAATGCTTTGGTTTTGGAACAGACTTCCACAGCGGATTAGGTTTGAGAACCAAGGTACTACTGTAGTATCATCAGTAAACATGGCCATCTCACTGCTCACCCCTAACTCTAGATCAGGGGTCAGCAACCTGTTTCAGCCGTGGGCCGGTCCACTGTCCCTCAGACCATGTGGTGGGCCAGACTATATTTTGGGGGGGAAATGTGAACAAATTCCTATGCCCCACAAATAACCCAGAGATGCATTTTAAATAAAAGGACACATTCTACTCATGTAAAAACAGACTGATTCCCAGACCATCCGCAAGCCAGATTGAGAAGACGACTGGGCCGCATAGGAATTCATTCATATTTTTTCCCAAAATATAGTCCAGCCCAGCACATGGTCTGAGGGACAGTGGACCGGCCCATGGCTGAAAAGGGTTGCTGACTCCTGTTCTAGAACATCAACTCTTTTCACTACTATCTGCCTCAGTTCCTCAGATTTCCTTCCTGCAAAAGTTAGTTCAGTTGCTGGGATCTGCCTTCTATCTTCCACTGTGAAGACAGAAACAAAGAATTCATTCATCTTCTGTGCAATCTTTTTATCCTCCTTTAGCACACTTTAGACTCTCTCGCTCTGGAGAACTAAAAGCTGCTGAAGTTCTCCCCTCAATCTGTTTAGGAGGAGAAGAGGGGAGCAAAGGAGCGTGAGCACTAAGTCTCATTTCTGCTTATGCGCAGCTTCATATACCACAGTTTAGTGTGATGCGCAAACCGGACCTTTACCTTACAGAGTCGTATTTCTGCCTGAAGGAAACTTAGGCCTGTTTCAAACATCTGGTAAATCGCATATTTACGCCATCAAGTAATGAGTGAACAAGGAAAAAAGGTACTCTTTAAAACTGAACCAAAAGAAACAATAAATGCAAATACCTGAGCTTCTTCTCCTGCATCTCCAACAGTTTCTACAAGCCTAGATAGAATGTCAGAAAGTGTGGCTGCAGAAAGAGGTTGCTTCAGTGCTCTGAAAATCTGAAAGGATCTTCCAGCATAATGCCGAGAGGAGCAAGAAAGTGCAGTTTGCAGAGCAACTTCGCTGAGATGGTGCTCTAACTGAAATCCAACTGTAAGATAAAGTTAGTAGTAAAAATGTGGAGTGAGGACCGAGGTTCTGGAAGGATTCTGAGTTCACAAGCAGGCTTTACGGGCAGCCATAGGCTGTGTAGGCATTTGCAAACAGGGAGCGATACCTTACTCTCAAAGCTTGAAGCCAGGGTCAGAGTTGCACAGGAGGGAGATGGCAAGAAACACAGATTACGCATCCTCAGTAGCAACGAGATGGTTGTACTTACTAGATATATATTCTTAAATAAACCCAATATATACCTTCTGTCTTCATTCCCCTGAGTACTAGGGAAAATTAAACATATACAGTAATACCTCCGTGAACGTCCGCAGCAAACCCAGAAGTACCGGAATGGGTTACTTCCGGGTTTGCCACTCACGCATGCACAGACACGACGCTTTGCCCTGCGTCCTTTTTGGCTAGTAGCTGGGGCTCCAGAATGGATCCCAGTCGCAAAACAAGGTACGACTGTATATCTGAATATATATCATGAACATTTTCTTATATAGGAGCTGTACACAGTATTTATTTTTAAGGAATGGTCTTTTACTGAATTTACTGAATACTGCACCATACTTCAACTTTTTCAACCATACCTGAACTTGACTGTTTAAATGCAGAAACAACATGCTTTAGGAATACAGTTAACTGCTCAGCGCTCTTTATGCTTGGATTCTTTGCTGAAACATCTTCATGGTTCCAAAGTGGTCCTCGTTTCCTAGGAGTAACAAATAACCAAGCCCAAATCTCATTTCTCAGAAATATTAGGAACATTCAGCATAAAGATGGAAGGCTTCCCGTTTTACCCACAAGCAATTTCCAATATAAAATGCAGTTGCTATTAACAAGTATACAGCAATTCTGAAGACGTGTAAAGCCTTCTCGTCAGAAATGATACTGCGACATTTCTAAACACCACCTGGATTTTTTTGGGTACTAGGAAGTGTTTATCAACACTTCAGAGAAGAACAGAATTCTAAGATTGTATGAGAAATTCAAGGTGGGGAAACATACCAGTAAGGCTGCCAAAAAAAAAAAAAAAGCACTATGAAGGGCTTTACTTATGAAAGATAAATATAATATACTTAGTAGCTTTCTAATAGCATAAGTGTCTTACAAAGCAAGATATGGTTAGCCAAACTGATCACTACTCAAAGCAAGAGCATAATGTACCTCCTGAAAGCTCTAATGTTAAAGCACAAGCCTATTTGCCTTTTTATCTTTACATTCACAATGGGACTGAAAACATTGCACGCTTGTATTTTCATACAGATAAGTAACAGCAGCTGACTTTTAAATGTTACCTTGAAGTAATAAACTCCATCAGTGATTTCATTTTCTCCTCTTGCTCCCCTGAAATGTCAACTTCGCTGAGGATGGTGCTGTGCATATGAGAAATGGCAGCACTGGTATTTCCTAAACTGATGCTAGAAGAGGTAGAACTTGAACTGAGCCCTGAGTCTGTCATTGGGGAGGGCTGGTGATCCGGTATAAAATCATTAACACCTAATTATAGAAAGAAAAAATGAGTTCCCGTACAGTAAAATGGCAGTCAAGATCTACTTTATTTATTCATTCAACTGAAAGCATTCTTAGCAATTGATATTTAAAAATCTCTAAAAGAGATACAAAAATACAACGGAAAACAATAAAGCAGTGTCTTATAAACAGAAAGAAAACAAAAACAGCAAAACAGTATTTAAAAAAGCAGGAATTCGGCCGTAGCAGGATTTAATCTAATGGGTCAGGGAATTTTTGAGCAAAACAATGCGTCTTCACAAGTTGTTACTAACAGATGTTAGAAGCGCAATTTAATAAAAATAGAAACAACAAAACCAAATATTTTTGTGAGATCAACTACTTGCGATTATATTGTATGACAAAGTGCTGCCATCTGCTGGAAAGTAATAGAGCGCACAACTGGTGGGGATATTATGAAGCCTTGGAGGGGTCTGGAGAGAGATCTTCTCCCCTGATTTGGTACCAGCCTATACATGCTTTGCACATTGCTCTCACCCTGATCCATTCTGCAGGAACAGAATTAATCCATTTTGGAGGCAAATGCTTCCAAGCCTCTCTCCACTGTGCAGGAGGAAAAGAGGAGACAGAGGGGCATAGAGCCCCAAGGCTTGCCTAGGCTCATTTCCTTCTCCTAGATGGGCTACCTTCCTCGGTTGACAAGACCCATCTGCTCCTCACTTCCCTCTACAGCATGTGCAGAAACCACCTTCTTGACCGCTGGATCCACTGTTGGTCTCATCTGCTCAATGTGCCAGAGCCTGTCTTCTGATGTAGAGGAAGTCCCTATCTCACTGAAGGTTTGAGACCCATCAGCTATTTTCACCTGGTTTAGCCGGCCAGTCGAAGCTGTTTCACGGGATGAGGCCGCTGTCGCATGCTGACAGCTTCTAGGAGCCACAGGTGAGAGCTGAGTGCAGGGAGTGGACCAAAGGTGGGCAAACCCTAGAAGGAGCACCATGTGTCCCCTACCAGAGGTACTATCCCTTCTTAACTGATAATGTATCTTCATCAACCAGCTATGCACCAGCTGCGAAATAGCTTTTATTTTCAATGGCTAAAGTGCATGTTGTCATTGACAGTATAACACTTTAACCTCATTACATAATGTTGCATTATTTCTTCAGAAATATTTAATTCATTTAATGTACCTGTGAATATGTAATCCAAATGTGCTGTTTGTTTGACAGTGAGCACCCGGGGTTCATTAAACTCCCTGTTCCTGAGAAGGACAGAAGCCACAGACTGGACATTACTGTTAGAGCCCATCGCTATCAATAAATGCAACAGGAGGCGTTTACAGTGTTCATATACTTCAGGATGGTGGTGATCAAGTCCTGTAAGCAATAAAGTTAATGTTAGATGTACCCCAGTAACAATGACATCACCCTTATGATATTTTGTACTATTGTAATTTAAATGCAAGTTTGCTACACTAAACGTATCAGAGGTCTACCATGGGGGGGGGAATCAGTGACTTATATAATCTCTCATTCATTATTATAATGTATACAATTCACAGGAGTTATAAATATGTGTTTTCAAACTACAAATATTTTTATGCAATATGAAAACAATAGTTCTCGTCTTGTGATCCTTGGCTACTCCATTTCAAAATTTGTGCTTTACCTCCGATTGCCAGAGTTGTCTTACTTTAACATAGATAAGCCACCTCTTTTATAGTGATTAAAAGGCAAGAGCACAAAACGATGAGCTAACATTGTCTCTCAGTTTTAATAAAGATGTCGTTACCTATAAAAACTGCATGAAGCAAGAGGTGCAGGTAGGTTCCCCAGTCAACCTTCACACTGTGGTCAATTATCAAGTCAGTCAACAAAATCACTGCTATGTTACACCTACAAGCAAAAGTAAGTAAGGTTAAAAGAAGAGGATGCAGAAACAGAAGAGGATGCAGAAACAGTTTCTAAGATGCAATACTTTTAAATGAAACTTTGATAGTAGTCTAGTTACATTATTACTATTTCATATAAAGTTCCCACCAGTCAAAACAAATCTGATTCTTTCAGGAAATTTCACTTTAAAAATATTAGTTATGATGATACAGACAACATTTGAATATGAAGTATGCCTTAATATGACAGTGCCACAGCTTAACTGCTTCTATTTAGGAAGCAAATCTGAATTCAATTTTCTGATCATCAGTGCTGAGGCAATACAGAATCAAAAACTTGTAAAGGAAGGTTTAGCACACAACTATTGTTACTACTCTTTCAGACAGGAGGGATACTCAGAACGTTGGTGGTCACTAACATCTTAACGCTAAGAGCAGCCCTGCAAAAATAGACCAAAAATCCACCCAGAATCAGAACAAGGGAATTGTTTCCAACAGTGGTTAGGCAAATACATTTGGGAAATCCTCTCAGGTGAATAATTCAAGGGTTCTCTAATGCTGTACAGATCTAGTAATGAGTATACAGAAGTACCAATAACTCTGAACATGAAGGTTCTATCTTGATTAATGGTTGTTGATTGACAAGAATTCAGACCTAGCTTTGTCAAAGGACAGCTTTGTCAACCCAAATTTTTACTTCCACCATACTTTTGGGAAAACAAAAGTTAGAGCAAAAGGCCTCATTGCAGAAAGCCATTTGGAGCTGAGGAACCACCTACAACCTGAGAGTCTTCCTGGGTGAGATTTCCCCAAGATAGGAACAGGACAACAGGCCCTCTGCTTTGGAAAATGGAACTTCTTGGTCATTGCACCCACCCTGTGGAACGCCCTCCCATCAGATGTCTAGGAAATAAACATCTATCTGGCTTTTAGAAGACATCTGAAGGCAGCCCTGTTTAGGGAAGTTTTTAATGTTTGATGTTTTATTGTATCTTTAATATTTTGTTGGAAACCGCCCAGAGTGGCTGGGGAAACCCAGCCAGATGGGCAAGGTATAAATAATAAATTACTACTGCTACTACTGCTGCTGCTACTACTACTACTACGACTGTGGCAATGTGACCCCAAAGGCAGAGAGACTCAAGAAGCATGGGTTGAAACTTTTCCCCTACAAAGGCCATAATTTAAAATATTGGATACTAACCATTCCTCCTGTGTAAGGCACAAACAGCTGATCTTCCCATCTCTTGGGGAAGGGGCGATTGTGACATGCACACTGAATATCAAAAGGAACTTGCATTGTTTCCATTTACTTTTATTGCTTACCTATGAAGAGACATGCCTGGGGAGGTTGTTTCAGGCAAATAATCTACCAGCGGTGACCAACAGCCCCCTGAAGGTGGAAATGGTAAAGGCTCCCCTTCATTGTGCTCCATCACTTTCAGCCGCCAGTTTGAGTACAGTGGCATTGAATCGCCTATCAAAAGTATTCATTTTATAGCTGAATATTAGAGTTCAGTTTAATGCATTCATGTTAGCAGAAACATGTTCTTTTCAAATATGCATGTAGTACCATTGCATTCCATACAATTCCCAATACTGTTCTGCATTCCAAAAGTTGTTTCATACATGACAGTCTCTCTCCCCCCACCACACACAAACCTATTACATGTTCTGAGCTGATCACATGGAAGGATGTTCCCACGTGTTTCTGGAAGCTATTACCATGTAAGCCTGACACTGATGAAAAAAGAACCCGCTCACAAGCAAAGAAGAGAAATATAAAAATGGCACAGGAAGAAAATCTGTACATTCAACAACAGGACAATTAAATAAAAAAAAGATTCCAGTGGCTTTCCACAAAAGAGAGTAAAAAAAAAGGTAAAGGTAAAGGACCCCTGGATGGTTAAGTCCGATCAAAGGGGACCATGGGGTGCGGCGCTCATCTCGCTTTTCAGGCCAAGGGAGCCAGTGTTTGTCCACAGACAGCTTTCCGGGTCATGTGGCCAGCATGACTAAACTGCTTCTGGCGCAACGGGACACCGTGACAGAAACCAGAGCACATGGAAACGCCATTTACCTTCCCGCCACAGCGGTACCTATTTATCTACTTGCACTGGTGTGCTTTCAAACTGCTAGGTTGGCAGGAGCTGGGACAGAGCAACTGAAGCTCACCCTGCCACTCAGATTCGAACTGCCGGCCTTCTGATCGGCAAATCCAAGAGGCTCAGTGGTTTAGACCACAGCGCCACCCGCGTCCCTTTTACAATTTGTACTCAACCTGCTCCAACCATAGACAGGATTAGTCTGGTGAGGGGAGAGGCTCTTCCCCCCTGGAGAAGTAAGCAAAAGGCTGTTTAGAACCCTGCATGTCACCCCCAGGGGGAGGCGTCATCCCTATTAAGAGAAATGCCCTGTGTCTGAATCTAGCAAAAACAACAATTTTTGCCATAAACTCTTTCAGCTGACACTGTTTATGTATGTAATTAAAACGTGCATTACTAAAGAGACTGCAAAATTATTATTTTTACTTTTCTCTTCTTCATATGATCCTCCAGAACTGCTGCTATAACGAGATTCTAGCCTGTGGTGTTGGCGGTTCAGATTGCTGTTTAGTCCACTGTAGATATCTAGATGTACATAGCTAAAGGAATAAAAATAATGGTGTCAACTAGAGATATACATTTGTTTCTTAAAATGTTGAACTATCATCTTTTGTTCAAGGTTGGTATATAATATACATAATTATTCAACATTACGTCTCATAATTTACTCCCATCCCCCTTCAGCCTCCTCGTTCTACTAAGGGACCCGCAACAAGCCATTTTAAAAAACTGTGCCTTGACTGGCTACATTTTTTGAAATAAAAAAGGCTTATTTTTATTCCAATTCCCAGTACTGTTATTCTTTGAGGTACTACTCACTTTTCATCAATGCTATCTTTTGCATGCTTAATGTCAGGGTTACCATCAGTGGGTGCCACCATTGTATTGCTACTGGAAGTGGTTCCTGAAATTTGAAGTAACAGCGTATTTAGGATGAAAAACTTATGAGATGTACATGAATTATGGAAGTTACTTAAACATCCTGACCTATTACTTTGTTTTGATCTGCATATGAACTCATCAAGCCTGTGCAAATGAAAGATGCAAGGAGCCATGCAGCTAGATGTGCATATGTAGATGTGCTTTCGATTTGTTTTTCTTGAAATCCCCACCCCATCCCACCCCCGGGCACAATATAACATGGCAAACCTTTGAAACTGAAATAAGTTTCACCAAACAGTTTGTGACTGGGCTTGCAAATAAATGCAATAAATACTTTCAGTGATCCTGTTCCTGAATTTTTTAATACATATTTTTAGGGACAAAGAGAAGAGCTAATGCTTATCTGCTCTTTTGTCGTTGATCTTTCAAAGCTTCCAAACATTATTTTGAAATAGCACTGCATCTAGAGCTTATCTTCTCCCTTCCGCATTTCTTTAAAATGGTGAGGGAGGCAGACCAGGTAAACTATTCATGTCACCCAAACTCCTCCCAAACAAGTATTTTCCCTCCATTGTTCATAACACAGGTATTTAACAATTTAGATTTTTTAAAAAATAAGGTTAAAATAAAGCTTCATACTTAAATAATGTAAAAATTTATACCAGGCTTTTTACCTAACAGTGAGACCTGCGGATATAGGGTGGTATATAAAGTCAATCAGTCAATCAATCAATCAATCAATCAATCCCAAATATATCTACTTAAGTACATCAAATGATTGGTTAAATTCACACCCTCACCTGAGGTGACAGAAGGGATTTTGTAACTGGAAGTGATGCGATAATATGGTGGATTGTCCATATGAGTGACTCCAGAACTGACTGGATCAGTAAGCTGCAACTCAGTCACCAGCTCTTCCAAAAGCTGCATGGTTTTATCTCTACCCAGGTAAACAATGACTTTCTTCACCTGCCATTCAAACAAATCACTAAACATGAAGTCTGACATTGCTTGTGTATAAATATTAAGTTAGGATAACATTTATGTTTTATATTGGCAGTTAAATTACATAAAACAAAACAAAAATACTCCACCACCAACACACATAGCTCTTAAACCAGGGGTGGCAAGCACATGGCCTGGGGGATATATCTTGCCCCTGAAAAGGTTTTGTGCCCCCCAGAAGCCCCCTAAGATGTCATTGTAATTATTCTAGGGTGTGGTTTTTTAAAAAGTTATTGATTTCACCAGTAGGTTCCCTCCTATGATGCCTAATTTTTTGTCGTCTCCAAATTCCATTTTTCAAAATAAAAAACATCCAATTAACTTTATTTTTTACAGACAGCTCCTGTGTTGCCCCAAAAAGTTTTTATGAGCTTCCAAGCATCCCTTAAATTTGCTCATTGCATTTCTTTTTTTCCATGTTTTACTGACTGCTCCTCTAGGTCCTTCACTTTGATGCCAAAAGTTTTTTGGGGGACTCCAGTCCTCCCATTTTTGTTTTTTTACTGACTACACCTGCAGATCCCTTGCTGCGATTCTGTGATGCCAAAAGGCTCTTGTGACTGCACCTAAGACCTTCCTGAAAATTCTGCTTTAAACTTTAAAGAAGAAAAAGTTTAAGAACTGAAATTAAGATTGAAAGACAATGATATTACATAGTGTAAAAGACTTGACATGTCCGCTTTTATATGTGACCCCCCCAAGGGTTGCCCATGGGTCAATGTGGCCATTAGCCCCCAAAACGTTAATCTTCCTTGTCTTAAAACATCTTATAGCAACTGAATATTCTTCATTCTCTTTAATATTAAAGGATGTGTTCAATATAAAGAGAACAAAATAAGAACAAAAACCTAAATAAAACTCCAGACGTATAATCAATATCAAAGATTTCTTCTTTACATCAAATGATTGAATATTATTAGTACACTTAGTTTTAAAATGTTATACGTAAACATTATTTCAACCTTTGATGTTGTACTGCAATATTTCATGGAAGGGTCAATCAATGGCAATTTTGTAATTGACTTCAACGGGTTATAGATTACATTCTCATAAAGGAAATACATTCTGGAAGTATTTTTCTCCTCCTCCAAAGGGCTCAATGTGGTCTACACGGAGTTATCCCATTTTATTTTTTTACAACCACTATATGAGGGAGATTGGACTATGTGTGAGACAGAAACTACCTGAAGGTGAGCTTTGGTCAAGTACAGATTTGAGCCCAGTTGTTCTCTGTCAAAAATTATCCCTTAAAAGTTATTCTTAAGTGAAACAGGGACATAACAAAGAGCTTCCGTGTCACTTACATAAGGCAAGAGGCTGGGTTCACTGTTCACTCCACAAATGCTGATCAAAAAATGCAGAATTATTTTCAAATTTTTTGGCCAACTGTCTGCTAGAGTAATCCAGACGTTCTCGATTTCTGACCATGCCACTTCATCACCATACTAGAAAACAATGTTGAGACATTCATTTCCAACAAGTTCAACAATCTCATTCATATATACCTGTGTGTGTGTGTGTGTGTGTGTGTGTATCTACCTGAAGAAAATAATTTACTATGAGATATGTTTTAAAGTCAACAGTAAAAGAAACAATAAGCTTTATTTAAGCAACTTAAGCCCACAAACATTTCTAGGACTCTGAAGCTTGTTTAGCAAACGACCATCATTATTAAGTGTGTTAATTTTCACTTTGTCATTGTTTGCCCTGTCCTGGCTTCCAAACCTGAGCCTTTCCTGTGCACACTTCTTCTGCAGTGCACCACAATTAAACCCAGAAATCTTCAGATAACCATAGTTTCCTGTAGCATTCGAACCAACTTCAAATCATAATTATAGTTTCTGGCATGTTCCAAAGCTAGTAACCAGTTTTTCCAGTGTGAATGAAACTGGAAATGATGGTTCAACTGAAAAAGTTCTAGCATATTTTGGCACACTAAGAAGACAGCAGCAAAAGGGTAGCACAAGAATGGGGTGTGCATATCTGTGCTTATCTCCCCACCCTTTCTATCTAAATCCACGTTCTGAATCTAGAATGGGCCCCTAAGCTTGAACCATTGGGAGATAGCTCACCATGCAAATTAGCAGCACTAATGAACTTTCTCAAAGTACGTTTTAGCCTACTGCGACTCCTCTGTAACTTTTAGAACAATTTTGCAATCAAAAGTGTGAAAATCAGGGATTTGAGTTACACAGTGAAGTTCAGTATCCAATACTAGCATTCCTACTAGTAACTGTATCACCTCAAAATGGAAAATCCACTTAAGATCCAACCCTTTCGTTTACCTTTGCTGTTATATACATGAGGTTGTTTAAAACCAAAGCAGAAGCCTGTGGTGATCCCCAACCTTCGCCTCTTAGCCAGCGCCTGCTGTTCACCATCAGCTCTCTATCTTTCAAGGAATCCTCTTCATCTTCATCTTGTCGCCGAATTGTGGGCAAAGGTTTCAGATCCACCAATTCAATATTATTCATCCACGGTAGCAGATAGTGTAACATCACCTGTCTTCCAGAGGGGTGTGCCATTTGAATTCTCTGGCTTACCTCTATATTCAATAATTAAAAGACAAACAAATCTGTGTGTTATGAGAAAAGATGCATTTTTGTTCATTTTCTTAACTGCAGAAACCCGTGTTGAAAAATGTGAACTACTAGACTGAACAGAAGCAGTAAGGAGAATTATGTGCTTTACTCATACTGGTAGGAGGCTTAGATCAACAGTCATGGTCACATGAAAAAAGATGCGGTCCCTCTCATTTGTATGAATTCCTGCCTCTAGAGAGAAAAGGCAGCTGTGCAAAACTAGTGGGAAAGTACAAGGGCTTGTGCTTTAGACAATCAAACATTGACTTAACAGGCTGAGAGATATAAAGAAGCATTTGACCATACACACAGCTCCTTTGTGTGACCCACAATTAAACCAGAAGTCTATAAGTAATAAGCTAGTAATAAGTTTCCCAAATTGAATGAAACAGGATGATCAAAGGGACTGTGCACATGGGCAAAAGGAATAATTTGTGTTACCATTAAAAGCCTTTCTTCTCAAGTGTCAGGATTTGATACTCCTTACAGATCGAAGGCAGGAAACACTGAAATAAGGGAAATTGTTGGAACTAACTCACTCCTTCGAATCTTCATTTCCTGCCTTTGCTCAAAGCCAAATACCAATTAGAGACCAAAGGGAGAATCCTCAAATCTTATCTTGCTTGAGGCATGTGTTTCACTTCAAAGCAGGCCAATGACTTGCCACACTAAAATAATGCACAATTAGGACAGTGCTATGCTATCAGAAATCAATAAGACTACTGTTAACAATAAAGAAAGTCAAAGACAGCTTGAAAGCACAGTAAAATGTATTCAGATAAGTTTAACGTTTCCTAAAAACAAACATCCTAGCATCAGCAAATGTTCTAATATACCTGAAAATATTGCAAGTGTTAATTCTGGGTATGTCCTTGCTAATTCTTCAGAAAGTTGATAATAGGACACAGAGTACAAATGTGGCAAAGGCGAAGGCTGGCTCAATATCCCATCTGTTCTTTGAACCTCAAGCTTATGAGCATAGCGAAACATCTTCGGCTCTAAAATCTAGAAAAATTAGATGTACAAAAAATTGTCTTAGGATATTAATTCAACCACAAAGAATATTATTTTAAACAATAAACACGTAAGTCATTGTTCATTCACAGAATACCCATCGTACATCTTGTATTAGGTTGGGGTCAGAATACTGATATTTATTACCATGTTAACATTATGCAACAATAAATAATCAATCTCAAACACTTATAGATCTTAATTTTCTAAAAGCCTTTCATACAAACCTGTAGGAGCTGCATAGCAACTTCGTAGATAGCCCTAGAAGAGTCAGCCGCTTTAAATAATATAAGATTGAGAAGAGTAACTGTGTCACATTGGTAATCCCTGTAAAGAAAATGAAACACAAAGCACTTTGAGATGCTTAAAATGAACAAGCAAATAACATTTAAAAAATAGTAACATCC
Source organism: Podarcis muralis (assembly GCF_964188315.1). Classification (NCBI taxonomy): domain Eukaryota; kingdom Metazoa; phylum Chordata; class Lepidosauria; order Squamata; family Lacertidae; genus Podarcis; species Podarcis muralis. The sequence goes on from NC_135663.1 coordinate 60,210,011, forward strand.
ATCTTAACTGATTCCGCCCCGCACAGTAACTTTATCTAATACCTGTTTTGGAATACACTGGCTATGGCTTTAAAGCATCCAGCTGCTACTCGCTTAGAGCCTGTATAACAGCGATCTACAGCCCAGTACATGAGGTTACTCTGGTCGGGGTTGAGTTCCAACAGCAACATAACTGCCTCGCAGCCAAGCTGATGAACCTAAAAACAATACAATACAAAACTCAAGAGTTGCAACCAACAGTTTTAAGTCATTAACTGAACAAGAACTACAGAAATTTTATCTACCCATTTTCAGCAGTAAAGCTTTTAAAAATAAGTAGACTGGTAATAAAGGTTTCTGGAATTAATTTACAAAAGCATTTTGCCTTTTCCAATGTCAAGTCAGAGGTTAGATGAATTGATATTGTAAAGATGTTAACTTTTACATCAATATATTATAGCTGACACCCCCTCCATTGTTTTTTAAAACCTCTTAGCAGATCTGAGATGGTAAGAGACCTCAACTCATTTTTAAATTTGCCAGACTAATTTTAGTGTACTATACATTTTACAGGTTCCTGAAATCTCAGCCACAGATTATCTGACTACAAACCACTCTTTTTAAGGTCACTAGTGCTTATACATTACCTTCTTATCCTGCGAATCCAAAATATTGTCCAGCCATTTATACAAATAGCCGTCTGATGAGAGACCTACATTATCTGCAACAGGGCCACAACAAAGTACAGCAGACATAGCCTTTAAAGAAATTGGATAAAAGAGGTTGTTATTGTTTTACTTTAAAAAGCAAACAAACTAGGGTTGTAGTAGAGTTGCCATGTGTCTGGGAATTCCTGGACATGTCCTCTTTTGAGGGTCCTACATGCCCATCCGGGGGAATTTTACATTTTAAAGCAAATGTCCTGGATTTGGGGTAAAATAAAAATAAAAATTGTGTGCAGGCAGCTCTGGCTCTGTTGGTCTTGGCTCTGGCTCTGGCATGGTCAGGTTGGGCTTGGCAGTGGGGCTATCGGGCGATTGTCCTAAAAAAGCTCATCAACTTTCTAAGTCCAGATTTTTACCTCTTGAAATATGGCAACCCTAGATGTAGCTAATGTTAGTCCTACTCAGAGTAGACCGACTGAAATTACTAACTTGAGTCCAGTAATTTCAATGAGTCTATTCTGAGTAGACAACCCTCCAGATTTTATTCCAAGGACTAATAAAAGTGAAACATTCTTTTTCTGTGTAAGTTGAGAACATTAAACTATTTACACAGAAGACTGACTCTCTAGAACAATGATGGATCCTTGTCATTTAGTGCAATTGCTGCCTGAGGACAAGTTGCAGCAACTACAAACGTATGGCAACATTAATGTTTTAGGTGCGAGTGCAGGTTATCACTATCTTGAAATCAAAGTTAACGATATGGCAGCTGATGAAATATCACTATTAGTAAATATATGTTGGTAAAATATGTTCTTAAGAGTGTTACCTTTAATGCACAGTACTGATGTCTGTTTATTTGCATGTTTCTATCACTATATCTGTCCAGAGGAGTAAACATGATGCTGAAAGGTCCTGCCCAGTGACTGAACAACATAAAGAGGCTGTGTCGGAGGCTCTGCTGTGGAAAGACACTTCTTCTCTGGTGAACTACAAAAGCAACACAGATGAACAAAAAAATAAATAAATGCTTTTACATAAACCAAATATACCAATGATAGACAACAAAAACTTAGCTTGTCTTTTAAGAAATGAACAAACGTAAAGGTGAACTCTCTTAACCAGGGTTGCCTTCTATTGTTTACTATCAGCAAATCAAAGCTGTGCCTTAGACTGCTCGATGTAGAAATGTAACATTCCTTACCCAAGAGATAGATAAACCAACATATCTTTACAATGTGTAACCTCAGGACAGAATAGAGAAGTTAAATATATAGATGAAGACAAGGAACAAAATGCCTTTGAGTTGACTTGAAAACAGTAATCGGCAGCAGGCCTTGGTCTTGAATGCTAACTCCCATCGTCCAACACAGCTGTAAGGCATTTGTGATAGATAGCTGAGCTAGATCAGAGCCTGGTCCTCAGAACCTCAGAACTCTGCCAGAGTGATGAATCGTCCTCCTAATTTGTGTGAAGCAATAAGAGAAGAGACTGGGCTTCATGCATCAGCGCAAACCATGGTTTATTAAACCAATGTTCTTAACTTACCACTACATGTGAATGCAACCAATGGAAAGCTGAACTGGAATGGATAATTTTAAAATATAGTAAACTTGGAAGAGCAAGATTTTTATGATAAATTTGATCATTAGCATGCTCCACAAATGTAGAAATAAAAACACAATTACTTATGAGCATGACCTTTATTTGGGCTTGATGTACTAAAATGGAATCAATATGAAACCTTTTCTGAATACCTGGAACATTCTGAATGATATTTGCCACTAAGGCACTAAAATGGCATCGAATATCTTTCAGTGTGTCAGAGTCCTTTTCATTTTCTGCTTCTAGGAGTTGCCTTGTTAGATCCACATACTCCAATAAAGTGTTGTTGAGGGAATGTGTTTCATTATCAAGGCCACCACTTGCACTATAAAGAAAACATGAAAATTACAAGATATACATATGAAAACACAGACTTCATAATATTCCCAAAGTTTCAGAAAACGTTTTCTAAGAGACAGAGAACATTTGGTAGGAAATCTTGAGCTACCAAGCACTTGAATCCTATAGTTGCTGCACTGCTGATGCTATAGAGCACCTCTGCAACTAAAAACATTTTGCCAAGCATATTCCTTAGTACTATGCAAAGCAACTATGACCACAGTACGCTGAGCTGTTCTGCATGCCTTAGTACAAGACATATAGAAAGCTCATCTTCTTTTGGTGAAGGTAATCACCAAAGGTGGACTTCCCACTCTGCCCTGTTTCTGAATAGCTTGGCCTGGGGAAAAATGGGGTGAGCATCTGGCCAGAGTAGTGAGCCGACCAGATCAGGGGGAATGTATAGGCTTCAAAAACAAAACAACAACAAAAAGAGCTAGAAAAAATGTCAGGAAAATGAGAAGGGTTGAGGCACACACAGGAGATGATAGACCAGTATAACACAGTCACTATACAACCACCCAGGTGAAGGCAGAAATAAAAACTGATCTTAAAGGGCAATGAAACGCAGAAAAGCTTCTGTAACTTTAACAGTGATTTCTGCCTTCAACCACTTGGGGGAGCTCAACTCTCACTTGATTTCATCTTACCTGCATGAGATACTAATAGACATGGGATGTATATATATTGCTTCGTACACTGAAGGTATATGCAACTTTTACACTTGCACATCCCATGCCTATACCTATGCTCTGAGCTCTCTCACACACACACGTAAAGAGAGGAAGGTATCCTCCTTTCCCTGCACCCAGATGCCCCAGGTAGGTTTGGGCTTCCCTTTGCAGCATGTTAGTACTGCAGCTAAACCTAGTCGCATTTGACAGAATCCTATTCAGAAACTTTGTGCTTACCTGTGACTAATGACACCAGCATCTGCCAACAGTTCAAATATCCGTACAAGCTGTACACGTAAAATATCTCGACGCCTGCGCCGTTTCATGTTCTGTCAGGAAAGATAAACAGAGCAGCACAGTTAAATTACAACTGAATATGACAGAAGGCTTCAAAACACCTGTTTTAGATAATATGCCATTTGGGGCATTTATTTCCTAGCTGGACAAAGACAAACTAAATGAAGCACTATGTTGACAATTGCAATCTTTCCTTGATATTGCTATTTCCTGGCATTAGAATTTCAAAGCGATATGCTATTTCGCAATGTGTTTTTTATATTACCAGAACAACTAGATATGTCTGCTTATATTTGCTACTAGGTTTCCAATATATGTTCAGATAATACTTTTTAACATTTAGCACGAAACTTTATCAGGATAGGCTCTTACTGCCTATTCACTATTGACAAAGAGGGTGGCACAATAATTACAAATCCAACAAAACTCAAACATGTCCAAGGAAGTATTTATCTTAAACTCATCCAACAAATGGCACATGGGAAATAGATACTGTGCACAGCTCCTCTCTTGGAAAGTGTTAAAGGGAGATTTCCAATCAAAGTTCCTGATGCAGAACTCTCAGAGCTCAAAAGTCACTTGTACAGCCTAGCAGTAATATAATAAAAGAGAAACTTGTCACAGTGGTAACCTCCAGCACAGTTGACTATAGAAGCTCAACTTAATCAGTCTATTTGATCTATGCTAGCGCCTAAAGCACAGCTATGGAACAAGATTACAATAATTTAAATGTCATATAGCAGAAATGCACCCATATTATGTATTACTACACAGTCATCACAACAGTCTCGACTGTGACAGGTAGTAAAAATAAGAACAGCAATGTCTGTCACTCAAGTGAATAATATATTTGAGTTTTCCCTAAGCATACAATTTGTCCCTGCTGTGCAAATGAAGAAAACTCAAGCCACACTCAAACATCTGCTTTGTGTATGGATGCATAACTCCATGTAAAATCTCATAGGCAAGCTTATTTTCTCCTGCTCTGGAGGGTAAGACTTGAACCAATGGCTTCAAGTTAAAAGAGAGGAGATTCTGAGTAAACATACAGAAAACTTTCTGACAGTAAGAGCTGTTTGACAGTGGAATAGTCCTCCCCAGGAGGTTGTGGACTCTCCTTCCTTAAAGGTTTTTAAGCAGAGGTTGGATGACCATCTGTCATGGATGCTTTAGCTGAGATTCCTGCATTGCAGAGAGCTGGATGAAATGACCCTTGGGGTCCCTTCCAATTCTACTATTCTATGAGTTTATGATTACCTCTGGCCTTCTTTCAAGTGCTTCTTTAATTATAGGATGCAACTCTTCTATTAATTCCCTGGAAGAAAATTACAAATCATCATGAGAATACTGTAAAATCGGTAATTATGTCTCCAAATATTACAACCAAGCACATTCAGATATCAGTTTACGCTTTGATACATGTATTTAAACTCGCTTTTGGTAACCTTAGGAACATATCTATATCTATATATCTGTTGTGAATTTTCATTAAGGTATTTAAAAAAAATTTAAATACTTATCTGCTCTGCTAGCCAAAGCAGACCCAGAAACCTGACCCTGTTCTCAAAGGAGGCAAAAGAAAGACTGGATCGCTGCAGGAAATGGAAGATGTTGCCTATTGTAGGCCCCCAGTCATTTGTTCTAGGAAAGAACCTGCCTCCTTGTAGACAGTGAAGAGAATAGCCCAGTGATCTAGAATTCTAGTTGGTGACAAGTAGTGAGATGTACAGCTTATATGAGAAGTGCATGACTAACACAAGCAAGGGGGGAATTGAATGTAGTTTAGATATTCAACTATGTTTGACAAAATATAGCAGGTTTCTAAATCTAGGCATTCCGTTGCTTTTCCCAATGGTGAGGAGTTTCTAAAAACATGCACATAGAGACTAACACCCAACAGTACTGGAATCCTCTTAGGCTGATGGTATTATCATCTACTATCTACTTCACAGACTTTGAGAACCTTACAGAAGTCTATCTAAGCATGCAAATAGTGGCTCTCCAAAATAGTCAACCAATCACCACCTTAAAACTCAGAAATCCTACACTGTCTTACTCTTTGTACAAGAAGTCATGAATCGATAGGATATATGGGAGACAAATTGCATGCTAACCAATACAATCTTTCAGCCATCACAAAGTGCTGGCAGTGTCTCCCATTTTATAGTACTATTTTTAAATGCAAGCAGGGGGAAACTCTGCTGGATTTGCTCACCAACCCCACCCACTTCCATATTAACTCCTTCCCATCCCACTTCCCCAAGCCTATTATTGAAGCTATTTATACTGTCTATTCCACAGCCCTGCTTTGCACATACATTCAGTGATGGTGTATGTTTCTATTCATCTTAAAATATCTTAATATCAAGCCGGTCAGTCAGCTTTTTCATTCAGAGAAGGTTCAATTCAGTTGATGTACATATATAAGTGTTTGTGTGTTAATAAAATACCTGTTCTACATTATTACACTCAATTGAGGGATTCGTGTTAAAGACAATGCATAATACATCATGTGAAGTTATTATCGACTATTTGAGGACTCTGCATCTGTTATCTCTCTCCCATGAGGCAGCTAAGAAATGTAACAGGTAGAAGTTTGAGTAAAGTAGAGATGGAAAGAGACTGAGAGGAAAAAAGGGGCTGTTTTAAACAAGTTTTGAGTACAACGAGAGTTGGGAAATGCTCTGATGTGTATTTTTCCTTGTTAAAACTGTTTTTTAATATAAAACCCTCAGTGCCTCTCCAACGCTGCTTTATTCAACCTTCAGCTATTGTTTAAAACCACAATTTACACTGTAGTGTATCTCTATTTTTGCTTTACTCAAAAATTCTGCTGTTGTTTAAAACCACATTTTTCCTCTCAGTGTTTCTTCACCCCTGCCGCTGTTTTAAACTACCACTTTCCTCTGCTTAGTGGAGAAACTGTGACACACAGAGACCCTTCTTCCCCCACCCCAAGGCCTTGCTTTAACCTGCCCATGTCATTTACGACACACGTGAGTTCTCTCCTTTTCTGCCCTGCCTCCTCCTTCCCCTTTCTCTGCCTTTAGATCCTTGGGAAACAACCAAGGAAAACAGTGTGATGACGTGATATATTGTGTGGTGCTACTTTAGGTAGTACAGTGGTGCCCCGCAAGACAAACGCCTCGCAAGACGGAAAACCCGCTAGACGAAAGGGTTTTCCGTTTTGGAGGCGCTTCGCAAAACGAATTTCCCTATGGGCTTCCTTCGCAAGACGAAAGCCCATAGGGAAATCTCCGGGACAGCGGGAAAGCGCAGCACGTCTTCCCCACTGTCCTTGGACCTCCTCCGAAGGCTGGCGGCGGGGCGGAGAGACCTCCTCCCGCCGCCAGCCTTCGTTTCTCCGCTCTCCCGGGAAGGCAGGCGGGGGGGAGCAAAGACTTTCGCCCCCCGCCGGCCTTCAGAAGAGGTCCAGGACCTCTTCTGAAGGCGGGCGGAGGGCGAAAGTCTTTGCTCCCCCCTGCCTGCCTTCCCGGGAGAGCGGAGAAACGCAGGGTGTTTCTCCGCTGTCCCGGATGGCTTTTGAAGGCAGGCGGGGGGGAGCATAGACTTTCGCCCCCCGCCCGCCTTCAGAAGAGGTCCTGGACCTCTTCTGAAGGCTGGCGGGGGGCAAAAGTCTTTGTCCCCCCTGCCTGCCTTCCTGGGGGCTTTTAAATCGCCCCGGGACAGCGGAGAAGTCCCCTGCTGTCCCGGGGCTTTTTAAAATGCTGGCGGGCGGCAGCGGAGGCTTCGCTCCCACCCGCCAGCATTTTAAGATCGCCCCGGACAGCGGAGAAGTCCCCCGCTGTCCCGGGGCTTTTTAAAATGCTGGGGGTGGGAAGAAAAGCCCTTGGTCCCCCCCCCCCCAGCCTTCAGAAGAGGTCGGGGGACAGACTGTCCCCGGACCTGGTCTGAAGTCGGTTTCCATAGGAACGCATTAATTGATTTTCAATGCATTCCTATGGGAAACCGTGCTTCGCAAGACGAAAAACTCGCAAGAAGAAAAAACTTGCGGAACGAATTAATTTTGTCTTGCGAGGCACCACTGTATTAGGAGCTTTATAAACGGCCTACTAAATATACACCAAAATGAAAAGAATGTAAAATGGTTACCTAAAAGCACCTGGGCTGGTCCTGCCAAGGCCCAGCACAAGGGACTCTGTAATTTCCATGCTTTCAGAGCGCATCATTGGAACAATGTGCTTAAACAAGGATGAAGGGGATGGAGCGCCAATTATCTAGAAACAGAAAGAGGATATCAGTACCTACTTATCATAATTCAATTTGTAATGATGTTTATATCATTATAATAAACAAGAGCTGATGTTCAAGACAAGGCAATCAATGATGGAAAGAGGTTAAGAGAATCTCACAATTCCCATCTAAATGGATGCTGCTAATACAGGGCTTGCCAGCTGCTGTTAACCTACTTTTTCTTCAGTGTTGGGTATCATCTTTGGAATACTTTCACAAGTAATTATGGTTTTATGATATCTCTAGTATTTCCATTGTATGCTATTTCCATGCTTCTCACAACGGTGTGTTATGAAACCTTCCAACAAGCAGACTACAAAGAGGTCCAGAAGTCGTCGTCAGCTTCAAACATTTTTGCTATAATAGCTTTTGACAGGCCTCAAATTTCTCTAATCATTTTTCAACCCAACTAGACCATTAGCCTTCACAATTTTCTACATTAATGAGTCAACAATGACTTTATATCTAATGCAGACATCCTTTCATTTGACTCCAAAAGACTGCTGCTTATTATTTTCATCAACTCTTCTAGCTTTTATATTTACTATTTTATTTACTTATAGGAAAATTTATATCCTGCCCTTCTGCTGCTTATGTTCTATACAGGGCAGCTTACAATTAAAATCAACACAAAATACAACAAAATCTTGGGGGGAAAGAGTGCCATTTATGATTGAGGATGGCTTCAGAGCGGGATCAATAAACCAACCTTGCACTTTACCATTTCTTTTGTTATCATATGAAAATAAGGGAATCACAGATTACATTGCCTATGCATTTCTGATACTTCAAAATTTTTCAAGTTGCTTAGAAGCACTGAGTGAACATACTTTTGAATCAATGCTGTAGCCACTATCTGGAGTAGACGCCAGCGTCTCAGGAGGGGAGCATCTAACAGAACCTGCAGATGCAGAAGAGGATGCAGAAGTTGCTGCACTGCAGCAAAGAATCAGGTAATTTCTCCAGAGCCCAATATAGGAGTCGCTGCTTATAGCAGTATTTACTTTCTTGGCATTGATAGGGCTGCTGTTTAAAAAAGGAGAGAAAAGGAAAGAAAATGTATTGTTATTTTTTAAAGAGCCTTTGTAATGTACTGAATGTCTCTGGTTAATACGATCTCATTATTCAACAAATATACCACAAAACTAGGAATGTGCAAAGTTTGCCTGCATCCATATTACGAAGTCTGGCATAAGATAAGCCTTCGAAGAAAATCTTTACACACTGTTCTCCGGTGGGGAAATCCTCTACCATAGTTTTTCCCAATTCTGTACAAACTCCAATAATGAATCCAACCTTTTAAAAAGTGCATGTATATTTTGTTCTAGCTTTCCACATACTTTTAAGAATGTCCTCTGTTTTTATATTGCTTTATCAAAAGAAATTAATGTTAGCTAGGGTTGCCATATCCCACTAAAGGCAACCCTACGTTAGCAAGCTAACGTCAACGCAAGATGTGCAAGACTTCCATGTTCATGAATGAAACTGGGGGTATTGTTTTTGTTTATTATGGAATGTATTTTTGTCTTTTTATATTGTAAACCACCCTGTGCTCTTTGGATGAAGGGTGGTATAGCTGTTGTAAGAAGAAGAGAAAGAAAAAGTTATATTAAGAAAGGCACTTACTTTATGTCAACCTGTGGAGACAACAGTTGGAGTCTGGTATAAGCAAACATCCAGGCATAGCTCACGGCTGTAGGGCAGTGCTTTGGAAGATATTCCTGTTTCATAAAACTGGAGAGGCTAATAATCCAAGGGTCTTGACCCTGAGTTACATGTGCAAATATCCATATATGTGATGGACTGACAACATCAAACTGATGGCTGATAGGAGAGGAGCTCCAGTCAGCTAATGTTTGTAAATCTATTGAACTGGGACAGTACAGTAACGTAGTCTGTGTATACAAACAAAAATAAATCAGTTTAGTACACATGAATTTGTTTTAATGTGTGCCTTATGTTCTAAGAAAGAACATAATGCTGCCTCTCTCTTAACCATAAGCTAGCAAGTGGGCTGCAGGATTTCCCTTCCCTGCTCCCTCTCCAGCATGGATTCTCCCCACTTCAACAACACTAGCCATGAGTAACAGTTTCTTTTTTAAAAAAAGAACCATACCTGATCAGCACCAGTGAGATGTATGAAACTTTCAAGAATAGATGAACTCAGTCTGTCCATTACATCTATTGCCAACTCTTCATCACCCTAAAAATTACAAATGCATGTTGCATGACAAAGTCAATGAATATTAAGGTAAGACATTTCAGTACATATGGCAATTAGCTTACCTTAGAAATGTCTAGGACTGTGAACAAGGCCCTTATCTCTTTAAGACAACTGACAGCTAATCGTCTAGTGGCAGATCTTGGGCTACAGAGAATGACCAATGCAAATCCTTCTACCACGTGGAATACACTTGAATAAGGACTCTTTTCCAAGGGAAGGGTAGGAGCTGTTCCATTGGCTACACCACGCTAAAAGGAAAAACAGGAGTTACTGAACTCAATGGGACTTATTTATTTTTCCATTTTTTTCTGTGTATACTAGGACTACAGAAAGCCAGGCAAAATATTGCTGCTAATTACACTATTGTTATGATCCTCCTACTCAGAAGCAGCAAGATCAAAGAAACAAGCAATACCAAAGCAGTTAAGGAATCAAGGAAAAGGATGGGGAATGCAATCTCTGTACCCCTTACAGCAAACTTTTCTAACATGGTGCCCTCCAGATGTGCAGCTCCCATCAGTCAGCATGGTAAAGTTAAGTAATATTTGGCATGCACCATATTGTGGAAGACTGCTTTTAAGCCTTTCTATAAGCAAGATATTAAATTGTTTCCTAAACAACTCAAATTCATCCTAACAATTTAAAGTACTCATTTACATCCTTAAGATATCTATTACTTCCCTTCTTCTCTTTCCATGGTTCATTTTACATATCATAAATCCCTGCATATTTTACAAAAAACTATACCATTCAGTATTCCATTATTGCATCCATCAAAACTTATTTACACTGTTGAATTTATCTTAATGCAGCCAGTGTTTTCAGCTGTACACAATTATTTCTCATATATTCAATAAAAGCTTTTCAATCTTCTTTAAACTTCAAATGTTCTTCTTGTACTCTTATTGTATATGTTAAGTCTGCAAGCTGCACATATTCTGTCAACTTAAGTTGCCATTCTTCTTTGGTTGGGACCTCGTTCGTTTTCCATTTTGGGGCTAACAAAACATGGGCCGCAGTAGTGGCATACATAAATAACCTTTTTTGACACCTGGGAATTTCAGTCTGAATTACCCTAAACAGAAAGGACTCTGGGAAAGTACTTTTAAACATTTTTTCCCAATTCATTATGTATTATTTCCCAATATTCTTTTACAAGTCCATGTAACACTGGTGTTTTGATAAATGGTGAAATATAATGCAACTTAGTCTCAAATAACTGTGAGGCATTTATGGCTGTATTAAGGCATACACGCTGACAATAGCTTCATGCAGCACAGTTGTACCTGAGCTTCTTGGTTCTTATTTTGCACTTGGACTGCTTGTTTCCACTGATTGATTAGCTGCACTAGCATCTTGACTGCATTGTCCAGAAGTGTTGGATGAACATCAGTGACCTCACGAACAATAAAATATACAAATCCTGACAGGACATCTTCCCTCCAATCTGGAAAATCCAGCATTAATGCTTGCAACGTATTGAAAGCCAGGGCACGCAGTTCCTCATCCATGTGAATTGTCAACCTGTGGGGAACCAAAGTTGCTGTTTAGAACTAAAGGGAAGAGTTCAACACATTACGGAAACATGGTTCATGATGGGAAAGATGGACGACAACAGTAGCAGAGAGAGTGGTGGGGCTCTGCCTGGCCCCCCTCCAAGTCACTATTGCATACTGTGACAGGAGGCAGGGGAAGCGGTGACAATTTTATATTAAGACTGTAAGCCACCTTGCAGACATTGAGTGGAAAGGATTGTATTCAACTAAGTCCTACTCACACTAAACCCACTAAAATCAATGAACCTGTTAGTTTGCATTTCTTAGTGCAGAAAGTATTGATCTGATGTGTAGAGATCTTTCCTATTCTAATTACAGTGGTGCCCCGCAAGACGAATGCCTCGCAAGACGAAAAACCCGCTAGACGAAAGGGTTTTCCGTTTCGGAGGCGCTTCGCAAGACGAATTTCCCTATGGGCTTGCTTCGCAAGACAAAAAAACCCCTAGACGAAGAGAATCGCGGAACGGATTCTTTTCGTCTTGCGAGGCACCACTGTAATTCAAGAGGGGTCTGGAAGCTTCTGGAAGCTTCTCTGTGTGAAAGAAACAAGCAGAAGGTTCATGATGTTTGGGTTATAACTTCAGAGAAGTTGAATACACCTGGTTTTAAACTGGTTCTCTTATCTCTTCTTTCAAGGTCATGCTGACTATAAAAGTAAGACCAGAAGGAGCCTGGGTTTCACTTTCACTTTCTATCTCTTTTCCATCTGGTGTGGTGTTCTGTACATAGTATGCTTAGTGCTAAGGTTTAGACTTCTTATAAGTTATTGTAAGTTTAAGTTAGATCTGCTGTAACTGGATTTCTTATGGACAGTGCCAATTCTGAATGTATTGGATTTATGACCATTATGCTCATTCGCCTTCAGTAGCAGTAAAGCTCTACTGGATGAAATACAATTGCCTCTGGTCTATTTTTTGGGAATCCTGCAACGTGTTTAAGTTTTTATCCTGCTAACTATACATTAGAATCTACTCTGCATTAATACTGAGTAAATTTCAATAACAGTCTGGTCCATTCACTTCAATGGGCCTTCTCTGCGTAGGACTAGCTTTGAAGACGACCCAAAAGGTTAAATAATCAATCTATTCTGCCCTATTGCAAAAATATCAATCATTCAAATAATAGATTGATAATTTTAACCACAGTTTCTGAAATTCATCTTTAATACTGTAAATGGGTTTTCTCATTAAAGGTTCAGTCTCTACCTTGCAAGCAGTTCAATAAGGTCAGTTCTGCTCATGCCATCTGGAATTAGCCTTGGGATAGCAGCAATACAAGTTCTAAATAAATCAATTTTCGGTTTTCTCTCACCCCTGTGGAAATAAAGCAGGTGTTAAAACGATCAAAGGAGAGCTTACATAGAGCTCATTAGCATTAGATACATGCATTAGGAATTCAATTGTGATAAACTGATACACATTTTCTTGTAACTTGATTTCTATAGGCGCAGTTCTGGAACTGCTAAGCCCTGTTGACTACAGTGGAGCCTAACAATGCTTAACAATGCAGGATCATGCATCAACTCTCTTTCAGATAAAAGGAGTACTGCAATGAATCGGATATAAGCATGATTAATTTGTTACGTACGTGATCATGTCTTCCGGTTCCTTGTTAGACATCTGAATACTAGTCATGCACATTGGCCTTCCAACTTCTTTGTCTAGATGTCTAAGGATACTGTCCAGTGCTTTTCTTACTTGAGGATAGTATATTGACATTCCTGAAGAGGGAACACAGTTCAACAGCGCTTGATCCTCAACCGTGTACTTCAGTTTAACTTTCACCTTTTTTGAGTCATATTAGATACTCATTTTTGCATTGATCCTGAAGCTACCATTCGATAGTGAATTCCACTGAGGGTTAGTTCAAGTAAGGTATTTTTTAAAGATAAAGGATATTCCAGCAAGAAATAAATTAGCCTTGGGACAGGCTAATCTTTTAGAACAGAGATATCTTGGTAGTCAAACAAAAACTTGTGGATGCCACACAGGTCTCTCCAACTAGGTGGGGTGTGTTCCTGATACAATTTTGTGCTCTGAAGGTCAACTTGAAGCCATTAAACTCTATTCTCAGGGATTTCAGATTTTTCTTGCAGTTGTAGTGTACTTTTTAAGAACTACATGTGCATTAAAAAAATGCAGTGCACACACACACACACTTATAGGAACATCCTTGGGCTCACTTGGATTGACAAAGACACCAGCCAGGAATATAGGAGCAAAGCAGCAGCCTGTAGGTGTGATCTTTATTCAAAAGACTCTTGCAACAGGACTTCCACCCACCACATGGAAGAAGCAGCAAGAAGCCTCGAACAAAGGATAGCTCCAACTTTTATAAGTTTTCCCTTATACCCATAACACACTTAGTGAAGCATCATGCACACATCACAAATAAATCAGGGTTCTGTCACATTATGGGAGGGGATTTCTGGCAGAAACCTGATCATCAAGTTTGCCCCCATCTCTCCCTTGCCCTATATTTACAAGTTCCTGGGTTTCCAGGTCAGGTAATCACACTTCTTTGTCCTGACTGAGAACCTAATCCATTCCTGGATGGTCTGCTATTGTCCACAGGATGACTACCTGTCTGGCACCCATTTGCCAGGATGCCAGTGATTATCTCTTGTGCAAGAGGCTGTTAAGTATGTGATCCCAGGTTTCAGGGATTATGGCTGTCTTTACCCATTTCCCAAGTCCCCCCCCCCCCTTTGGTAGCCATCTTTTCCCTGAGTAAAATGAAGTTGGAATGGTGTCGATCTGACATAGGGCTGATTTTATATGAATATTTGAAGGTTTTGCTGCACGGGGGAAGGTGAATACTTGAACAAGATACAATGTAGCAAAACTGTGGTGGGTTTTATGGGGATATTTAAAAAGCTGAATGGTGTCAGTTTGGGGGATGGTCTGGGGGTGCAGTGTCTTGTTTAACTGGAAACACCCCTCCAACCTTTTTAAAAATTCTGGTAACACACGCCCCAGTCCTTGAGCTTGGAAAAGAGGGCTGGGATTGTGCTTTTCACTGCTTAGAAAGACAGCAGAACTGTATGAACTATTCCCCACTATGAAGTCACGAGGAAAGCTGGAACTCTCAACATACTATGTGGAATTGTGGAGCCCAACAATGAAGTTAACTTTTGAAAACTAATGAATTACAGCTTTAACGCTGTTAGGTAAGGTTTCTATATGTGTGAAAAATTAACTGTACAGTATTTGCATATTTTGAAAATATAATTTAGATGGTAAATAAAATGAGGAACAAGCCCTTTTAAAGCACAGGTCAAATTTGCACCAAAAGGTTACAGTATGCTATGCTCATGCTAAAGGTTTCAGTCACCCACTCACGCCCCTTTTCAGGATACTACATTCCCTCTCTCACCAGACACGTATGTGTTTTTAAGGCCAGTGAGTATGTTCGGTTGTCACTGGGTGGTTTTCTGGTTTCTCTCCTGATTTTAGGGATTTCCTCCCCTTGTGTCTACAGATCTTGGGGTTTCTTCAAAAGCTTGCTAACACCTCCCCTTTGCATGTGGAGGGTGCTGGTTTGGGCTACGTTAAGGACTGACAGAGAATGAATGGGTATAAGTTTCTAGCTCTTAAACTGGAAAGCTCTGAGCAAGAGAAAGGAATGCATGGTTCATATTTCCACTTTTTATTATCTATTAATTATACTTGTACACTGCTCTTCAATGACGCTTTATGGATTGAATATGAGAGTATATTGTATTTAATTATGGGGTATCAGAGTTTTTAGGGGGTTAACCAGGCTGGGATAGCTGGGATAGCAGGCTTGTTGCTTTTTGAATGTCTGATGTAGATTTTTTCAATTTCGTTGTTCTGTATGGGACAATGACAATAAATATTACCGTATTGTATCGTGCGAGATATGCACTTCTACTGGCCCTTGCAGTAATAAAAAATATGATCCACAGGCTGATTTAATTTTAAAATGCACTATTAGATTTGTTAAGAAATAAAACACTGCGCTTTTTTGTACCATTATGATTCCTATACATTCCATTCTTCCCCTTCAATACCATCACCGACTAACCTATAACTTTTGCTTCTTCATCTGTCAGAGTTTTATTGAGAAAAATTTTCTTGACCCGGAGAGTGTTTCCTGAGGGAAGTACAACACCTGTAGTTGGCATAGGTGGTTCGCCGTCCTTCTGTTGTAAACTGTCTGCTATCACAAGGAAGACTCTGAGCCCTATATTCATTCTCTGCAGAAGGGAACATTTATTAGCAACCTAGACATGCTATTACAACTCATGTTAAGTTACATTTTACAATATGAATATTCTTCTCTCCTTCTGCAGAGGAAGTACTCAACAGGCCAAACATCTCCACAAAACATCTTACTAAATGACCATTAAAAGTTTGCTAACCTTTGCAAAATAATGTATTCTAAAGAAGATATCAAAACTCAAGGGTTCTATTGAGTAAACCAGGAGTGGCTTATGTGATGCCCTCCAGATGCCGATAAGACTACAACTCCCATGAGCCTCAGCCAGCATGGCCAATGGTTGGGGATAATGGAGGTTGTAGTCCAATAACATCTCGAGGACACCAGGTTGGCTAACCCTTTGGTTAGCCTCAAATCAGGTTCCTGTGCAAGTCAATCCCCAAAGGACACATTGCATGCTTGTACCAACCCAGCATCTGGCAGATAAAGATGCAGTCAAACTAGTCCTGCCTACATGGATTAGGAGCATATATGCTCAAAAATATTAAGACTGTAGACAGATTCTAGATCTGAATTGTCTGAAAACATTGGCAAACTTCTAGAATTTCTAAGGAAATGCATTGCTGTGAACCTGCTTCAGAACTGCATATGAAATTGACTGCCTTACAAACAAAAACACAACAAATATTTTTAGCTCCAATTTTGTTTTACCTCTGGATTAATAGTGAAGGTTTTAGGTGATTTCCCAACACTGAGAAGATCAAAAATGATTTCTTTCATTGCGAAATCCAAGCGTTCCTAGGAAGAAAATAATGTCTTTGTAAGACTTTTCGTAAACTGTAGCACATAATCAAAGCCAATAAAGTGAACATTAGAGCTTTGTGTTTTAGGATAACTGGCTCAAAACTAGTTACTATTCTTAAGTGAATTCTCTATAATGCAGTGTACCAGTATTGTTTTTATTTTAATGCAAATTATTTGAAAGCAGTAAGTTTTTCAAATGTAGATTGTTTTTAAATGCTCTACTACAGGGGAAAAAAGAGTTTCTAGTGATGTATTCAAAACAGTGGTGTGTGTGTGTGTGTGTGTGTCTTGCAAGCCTGCCAACTCTTTTGGCAAATAAGAGTTATGCAAAGGAAGGATTTTGCTCTTGTTCTTGTCAAAAAGCAACAGCAGACTGCAGCGGCTCGAGCAGCGGTTTTCAAATTGTACTCTGTGGAACCATGGGGTTTCTTAGAGGCTTATTATGGGTTCCTCAATGAAGATAGCAGCAGCGGCAGACAGGCTTCACTCAAAGACAGTTTGCCTATCACCACTGACTATCCCTGCTACATGAAATCAAAGGGGAGCACTGAGTGTGTTCTAGGCTTCCTTTTCAGCTCACTAATGTCTAACAGACCAACATAAAGCAAATGTGCATCCTATAATATGTTTGTAAGTTCTCTGAAACTGCAGCAGGTTCTTTGGTGGGCAATATGGAAAGGTGGCAAATTTGAAAATAGGAGTGTTACTGTGCATTGAAACAAACTGCAGAAGGGCTCACCTGAGCAATGAATTGAATAATTTTTACAAATATGTTCAGAGGTGTGTCTCGAGGGACCACACTGCGAGAGCCTTTTGGGAAAAGTGCCGATACAATGCTCATGAGGCGGCTGTAGAGGAAACAATTGAGAGAGCCGCATTGAGAAAACCCAGCAAGAGCATTATCATAAAACAGTCACAGTGCTTTTCAATTTGAAGGAAAAAGTTACAAAGGTTTCAAATATACTGAACCAAACCGCTTACCTTTGTGTCACAGTGTTGCTTTCACATTTTATTCTAATAACATAAACCCATAATAATCTATACAGCGATTCCAGTGCAACTCGAGACATTTTGGGATCTTTATTCTGTTAAAAAATAATTTAAAAAAGAGAAATATTATGTTATGTATAGGACTTCATTTCGAATGGATATTTTAAAAACACTATTAAAACACCAATTTAAATAGCTTACATTTCATTATTGGAAATCTATACTGTAACACATTTGTGACAAAGAACCCTTACCACAAACAGCGTATGTATGATGCACCAGCTGTCACACAGGGCTTCTAGGAAATGACGATGTGACATAAGCACTGGTGCAAAGCAGAAGGATAATCACAGGCCTGCCCTTCTACAACACTCAGTGAGCAAGAGCAAGTGCAGTGGTCCAGATCACTTTCTCCACCCCATCCCACGAAAACTGTACTAGTAGAATCTGAGTCCAGGTTCTAGGAAGGCAGGAGTGGTATTCTGAGCTGGCTGAAGCACCCACTCCCCATTTCCCTCCGGTAAGACTGTCTTGGTCTCTTCTACTTTCAGGTGCATGGGGGCTATGTTGTAGCCAGAGTGGAAGTGCCACGTGCACTGGAAGCAGGAGCATTCCTCTTCCCCTCTCTTTTGCCAAGAATAGAAGCTGGCTGTTCCTTCCACAACACAACTGCTTTCAGTCCGGTCCTGGTTAATAGGTTCTATGAAAATTACTCCCAAGTATGTGTACACAGAATTGTAGCTTAGGGTGCAAGCGCACTTGAGATTAAGTCCCAAAACTGAATGGGACTTGCATCTAAGGAAACAATCACAGGAACAGCTTATTAGTTGTTCTGAGCCAGTGAAGGAGTGTCTTACAATTCTTACCTCCCTTGCTCCCTGTACTCTTAACTCCACAGGGCTCCCTTTCACTGGCTCAGCAATAAGCTACCGTATTTTTCGCCCCATAGGACGCACTTTTCCCCCTCCAAAAATGAAGGGGAAAAGTGTGTGCGTCCTATGGGGCGAATGCAGGCTTTCGCTGAAGCCTTGAGAGCGAGAGGCATCGGTGCACACCGACCCCTCTCGCTCTCCAGGCTTCAGGAAGCTATCCGCAAGCCTTGCAAGCCCTGCGGGAGGTCCTCCCCGTGCTTCGGGCAGGTGTGCGCAAGGCTTGGGGCGGCAGCCGCGGCCGGGGGGGAGAAATAATTTTTTTTATTCATTTCCCCCCAAAAAAACAAGGTGCGTCCTATGGGCCAGTGCGCCCTATAGGACAAAAAAAGGTACTTCTTTAGTTTGGAAACGATACTATAGAGTTCTGACACACAAAGGACATTTTAGAAGGTGGAAGGCTCTTGGCTACGAAGCCTGATATGGAGAGCTATAGGGGACCGGGTTTCACCTAGTTGTAATTTAGCAGCCATATCTTTGGTGGAAGTCCTTTGGTTAGAATTATTCTACATATGTATCGCATTCACACTGAGACAACCTCACTAGTTCTCAATGCTGACTTTGTTGTGCAAAGCCCTAGTATGTTTAAATCACACATTCCTTGTTCACCATTTCTTGTCGCTATTTGCTTGCTCTGATCACCCACCTGCACATACCAGAGTTAGGAACCATTAGGTAAAGGTAAAGGTACCCCTGCCCGTACGGGACAGTCGTGTCCAACTCTAGGGTTGCGTGCTCATCTCGCTCTAGAGGCCGTGAGCCGGCGCTGTCCAAAGACACTTCCGGGTCACGTAGCCAGCGTGACGAAGCTGCAGCTGGCGAGCCAGCACCAGCGCAGCACACGGAAACGCCGTTTACCTTCCCGCTATAAAGCGGTCCCTATTTATCTACTTGCACTTAAGAGTGCTTTCGAACTGCTAGGTGGGCAGGAGCTGGGACCGAACGACGGGAGCTCACCCTGCCGCGGGGATTCGAACCGCCAACCATACGATCGACAAGTCCTAGGCACTGAGGTTTTACCCACAGCACCACCCGCGTCCCTTAGGAACCATTAGATGGACCCAAACTATGTTAGCTGAACTTAGGTATCAATGAAATCA
Source organism: Podarcis muralis (assembly GCF_964188315.1). NCBI lineage: Eukaryota > Metazoa > Chordata > Lepidosauria > Squamata > Lacertidae > Podarcis > Podarcis muralis. The sequence continues at coordinate 60,229,609 of NC_135663.1, forward strand.
ACCAGAGGAGTTGACTCCAACTTCAGCTGCACTGAAATTTTAAGTACAGCTATCTTAGTTTGGATTCAACCTATACATACTAATGCATTGGGGGGTGGATTGTGGGGTAAATTAATTAGAGGTTACTTTTCTCCATTTTCAGCTCACTTCAGTCTGATGAACCTCTCTCTGACAAAAGACACTCACCAAAATAAGGCATTTATCACCAAAGAGTAAATAGTGAAAATTTAGGTAAATATTTTACCTAGGTAAATATTTGGGGGGGTGGGGTGAAGAAATAGCTCTTTGTTTGCAAAATTAAATGAAAACAGCTAAGGTCCCCCAGTGTTCTGCCAACACAGAATAGTTGACAGTTCTCCCTTTTTCATGTTTTTCCTTAAGAGGGACAAGCTCCTGGAACAAAATGAAGCCAGTGCTAACATGTTTTCATTCTGGTTAGGCTTCTCTCAAAAACATAAGCTATTATCCCTCTTCTAGAAGAATCATTCAGAATAGCAATCCATCAGGTGCATCACTTAACATGTTCAAGAAGAAGAGTATTAATTTTTCTTACTTCATAAAAATTCATGGGCAGCCATTCGCTGCAGAGCAGAAAAGACCTTATCAGTTTAGGGGGCAAAGGAGGGGATCTGAATGCTCAATAGCTTAGCAAGCTGCTAGCTTTCTAATGTTGTCTGCAAGGCTTCAGGTGGAGAGTGGGAGCTATTAAGAGGCCTCAGCACCTGATGTGGGCAACAACAAGCAAGCTCCAAGCTCCTGCTGCTCTCTAGCAATGTATTTAACTCCTGAGCAGAGTAAAAAATCTGCCTACTTAGCATGCTTTTTATTTCTCTTTGGGAGACACCAGCCAACAAGGCACATGTAAAGCAACTGACTCCATGATTCACTTAATCCCAGCAGGTTCTGCTCTACTATGTACTACAGGGAAGAATTGTACAATATCTAGTCCTAAGTTGTACCTACTTAGTTTCCACATTAGTTCACTCTTTAACATTAAAACTTGAAATGAGATAACAAATACATTATTGATGAAAGGAGTGTGTGTTCATGCCTGTGAGAATGGGTGAAGGGCGTGTGAGAGAGAATGAATGGATTAATGTGAGACATATGTGTCTTGTTTTTTATGTGCACGTACATGTACAATGGAAGAGAGTCAGAATGGATGGGGTGTACGTAAGAGACAGAACAGATGATGGATGAATGGGGTGTGTGCTTGTGTATGTGAATGGATAAACTGATGTGTGGCAGGAAGAAAATGAATGAAGAATAAATGAATTGTGTGTGTGTGGGCAGTGATGATATGGGGGCATCAGGTGACTCTGGCCCCACCTCCTGCTGGCATGCAGCAGATAGATTATCCCTGAGAGAATGTGGCCCTTGACAAAGGGCAACCACTCTTCCTTTAGAAACTAAACTCAGTCACTGCAAACAACAGCATTCCAAGAAATAGAGATTAAAAGGAAGCCAATATTGGTTCAGTCCTCAGTACCATTCTCCCAATGGTGTCTTTCAAACGTTTTCAATAAGCTCGGAGCAGATCCACAAATAAAGTTATGTAGTTTTCATTCTTGATTAATGTAAACATGCTCTGCTTCACACCCCTGCGATTGATCCAAGTCAACTACGTATAATGAATGGCGGTGGTTTTTCGTTATACTTACAAGCTACACACTGACTCGGGGACCTCGGCATCATAAAATGCTCAGTTCAATCCAAAGCACAGGGATGAATAGAGCAGAGATTGGGAACCTGTGGATCTCCAAAGGTTGATGGACCTCAACTCCCATCAGTACTAGCCAGCATGGCCAGTGGTCAAATATAACGGCAGGTGTAATCCAAGAGCATCTGGAGAGCCACAGGGTGCCATATCTGGAACAGAGGATGCAGATATGAAAAATCATGCACATACCTCCTCATTCTTACAATGCCCCTAGCACGGTCTACATGTTCTCATATTGACAAGGAGAGGAGAAAGGGAGAATGTAGTATGAAAGCCATAGCTCCCCCCCCCCCCCGAAAAAACATATTTCTTTGTGCACTCACATACATGAAGCATTTTTAACAAGTGCAACAGGAATGTAATTAGCGTTAAACTATACCATGTGTGCAGCTGTTTCTTCTATCCACTGAAACTAAATTACTCCTGATTTTCCTTTCAAAGATTAGCTACTATTTCTGCAGTTGCTTCTTCACACTGTGATTGCAGTTTGCATACAACCAAAGAGGACATACAATGTAACAATCAACCCCCCCAAAATAAGTCAGATAAAGCTATTTCTTACTTTGCTAATACAACATATTAACTTACCTGGAGAGTTTCTATTTGTTTTCTGATACTGTTGTTAGATGGCATCTAAATAAAGCAATGCAAGACAGCAAAACATAACAAACATGAGAACGGGAAGCACATGCATGTTAGATGAAAAAATAAAATAATAAAAAGCACAAACAGAAAGCTGCTTACGGGGGCTCTATTCAGCAGAAACACTTTTCTTTTTGCAGATAAGACACCACTGCCAGCTACCTACAGTAGTGGTGTGGGGTGGAGAACATCTTCTTCCTCCTCCTCCTAGTGGCAATGAACAGAGACAGTGTGGAGTAGGAGGGTAGTGAGGTTGCCACCCAAAGGTACCTGCTCTCACCCTGTAAATGGCAGCACCATTGCCACCAGGAAGACACTGATGCCACTGTGTCCCAGCCTTATGCTCATTAGCTCGGACTACAGAATTGAAGGCAAGCGTACTCTGGTCTCTGCCACCAGTCAGGTGGCCATGGCAACTTGAAGGCTCCACTCCTGCCTTCCAGGAAGAACATCATGCCAGAGGGGTGACCAACCTAGCTTCATTCATGAGCCAAAGGAGCTACAGACCATTTGCTTCACTCCTCCTTCAAGGAAGAACACTCTGCACCAGCTGCTCATTACCCTAGGGCTTCAGAACCAAAGGAAGATATACTCTAGTCTCTGCCATTAGCCAGGGCACCAAGGACCACTATATGTTTTTTAAAAACATAAATAAAAACCCGCCTTATATTTTCAAATTATTTCTAAAAGTGGAAGTAATTCAAATAAATTGTTATAGGCATTTGCCAATTAAAAAAAAAAAGAGATCAAAATCTCAATATACAGCAGGAATATTGTTGTAAATTCTAGTCTGAAAGTTTGAAATCTGAGATGAAATCCTTATATACAGTTAGTACTGTAAATGTTATGTGCCATTTCTGTTGAACAGAGCCCCATAATAAAATGTGTTGTTAAGGGTCAACAAAACTATGTTAAAGTATCAAACACATGCTTTATGAGTTCTAATTAAAGTCCCTAACAACAGAAATTTTATGCATCCATTGCCAGCAATAAGGGTTTTTCTAAATAAAAGAAGTGAGAGATACCAGCATCCCTCCTCTATATGCTACACAGAGAAAGCTTCAATAGCAAGAAGACAGAGACAAACAAAAAGTAGACATTGCAAAATAGCTGCAAATGTGTAAAGGAAATAGACAAAACCTTGACACGATATAAAATTATATGTGGAGATGATCCTACAGTAAAACACCTAGCTGCTAGATTTTGCATGTTTCACTATTATTTACGTAGTTTAAAACATAGGTACAATTCTGAAGTTTTCACAAAGGCAGCTGCAAGAAACACTTATAACAAGATGAAATACAAGACTCCAGTTGTTAATATCAACCTATCACCAGCAGAAATTCATTAAATATTTTGCCTGTATACAACATAAAATTCTTATTAAATCCATTTTATCAAAGGAATGGATGTATTTGTACATCAATGAAAATCTATATACCCTGTGAAGTCCTTTGAATTCAGTAAGAGGGAAGACATGTTTTCAGCTCTTCCACTGAAATAAACATGACTCAAAAGTGGTCAACTGTCACCAATTTCACCGTAAGCAAGTCTTTGGACCATACCCTAACAGTATGGAAATGGCATGTTTACTATGCCCATATGACTGAACCCACACCATTCTCTATAACAAAGTGCTATAGAAACCATGTAGGAAGGCAAGATTATGCTGGAGAACCATCTTATACATAACCATTCTAGTCTCTGATGCTAGCGTATTTCTTCATGTAGAATGCTCTCCCTTGTTGTCTTAGATGGGTGAACATAAAGTGCACTTTGATGCATGCACAGGGCGATATCCCCCTCTAGTGACAAGATATTCATGCCTCATGGAGCACTCAAGAAGGCCCCAAGATCATGAGCATAATAAATTGGTCACAAATGGTTTGTTGCCTGAGCAATTTAAGTTGGGCTGGGCCTTGGTGTACCTTTAATAGTTAACTTGCAAATAGTTAGGATCTCAATGCGTACATTATTTAGACTAATCAAATTAAGCAGATGGAAAAATTCACAACATTGGAACAAATATAGTTTCTTGGTTTGGTAGAATTTCAGTAATTAAAATGAAAGTCCTCCCAAAATTTATTTTCATCTTCCTGGCTTTAATGATTCCCATTCCACAGAACTTACTCAGCAAGAGTCAAACATTTTTAATCACCTCTTAATCACCAAAGAATTGGCCTTAATAAAATGCAGAAACTGAGGTTAGAGGGATTGCAGGCACCAACATAAGAATTGTGCATTGGTGGAAGAAAGAATGGAAGGAAAGGCATGATGTAGAGCAGGAAGGAATGTGATTTTTCTTGAAAATATTGTATTTTAAAAATAACAACAAGATAAGCAAAACAGTATCAAGTATTATTAAAATTTGGTCTAAATATCAGGATCTTTATCCCAGAAATTTCACCCAAATCTCTTCAAGTTTACTCTGATTTTATGGAATAAGTAATTTTACTGGGTGGAAAGTAACGTATCTCAAAATTAATGCATGTAGCTTTTTGACATTTGATCAGAGTAAATAAAAATTTCTGGAATTTATATCTATCATCGATATTTACAAAGCTAAGAATATGTTGTTGTATCCAACTAAGTGATACTCAAAGCAGACCCAGTGAAATCAATGGGTTTAAGTTAGTCAATGGGTTTCAACAGATACAACCCATGATTATGATTCAAAGGCATGAGATTAGGAGGAATCTGACAGATGTTAAATCTCTATTATATAATGAACTCGCAGGTAAAGATATTATATCAAGGAAATATGCAGTTATTGATAAAGCGGGAAATAAAATCACAGAGAATCAGGACTGAAATTTTGCAGATTTCATTTATTCTGCTAAACATGATGATAAAGGGGAAGTGTCATAAAGTTATTTACCAATGGTATTTTATTGCTGCAAAAGGTTCTGCTGCATGGGTGGAGGTCTGCTGCACTCACACACAGACATTCATAAATATTAAGAGAATTGTCCTTACCTTTAAATGGGACAAACAGTTCTGCAGGAAGATATGCCAATTATTTAAAAAAAACTGCTTCTGACTGACACACAACAAGCAGGTGATCAGTGGATACAAAGCCTGTTTGAGGAGGAAAATAACTTGTCAAATTTATCTTTCAGAATTACAGTACGCAAGAGAATAATTGAAAGATTTCCATACAGAGTTACGGAGTTCTGCGGTTTAAAAAGCTGTTTCACTAAACTTGGGGAGGGGGAATAAATCAAACAATCCTCAAATCAAATAGACTACAACTTACTGCTCTACTTCTCAGTCATTCAACTTCTGAGTCCCGTGTCGCTGGCCATTCCTGATATCTGTGTGACTACTAACCTCCTAGTGGTGCTGCATTAAAACTGCTAGCACATTTGCAAAGCTAAGTGGGGCTCAGTAGGGTTTCAAATTGAATGGGGGGCTGCATGTTGAGATTCCTGCATTGCAGGAAGTTGGACTAAAACACCCTCAGAATCCCATCCAAGGCTACAATTCTATGCTACTTTGCTAAATTGCATGCATGAGTTCTGGACAAATATAACAAACATTTTCAAATACCAATGAATGCTTCTTTCTTGAGCTCAGGTCAAAGGTAGTCTGGTAAAGCATTTCCACAAAGTTTTTCAGACATGGCACATTCACTTCATTTTTAACAGCCTAATGTCAAATAAAGAAATAGACCAAAAAGAACTCTTCAGAAAAGGAAATGAAGACACTGAAATTCACAACATGATAAAATGATCTGAGAAATAAGCATTTTAAATCACCTTACAGATAGATTTCATTTAAGTCTTGCGGCTCACATGAAATGAATGTGCAATAAATCACGCAGCACTAAAGTTAGTCAAGCAATAAACATTTACATTTAATTAGGTTTAAAAATAATACAACCCTATCAATGGATAAAAGTGATTCTGAATCACAGGCTCTTGTATGCTTCATTCCAATCCACTAATCAGGACCGGGAAGAGGAAGGGTTCTTATCAAAGTTGTACTGCATTTTTTAAGTGCTGGGTACCTAGAAATAACGATATATGCTACAGTTTGGATCAGATCCTACTTTATCCCCATGGTATGGCTCCACATATGGCCAAGACTCTCACTAGGTTGAAGTTAGTCTTAGTATGCAATCTCTAAAGAGGCAGCTGTATTTATAATAAGGCTATCAATATCTTTTAGTTGGTTTTAATCAAGACATCGGCTGAAATTTGCATGCATCCACATACATAAACAAACAAACAATACTTTTTTTGAAGATCCCGAATCAACAGAGTTCTATTTTAAATAATAATAATAATAATAATAATAATAATAATAATAATAACCAAAATTGAAAACAAAGATTTTAAAAATATGTTCAATTTTGTAAAAATGATTTTGCTTTCATTTAGATTCAACAAAAAAGGAAAAAAATATTATTTATTTCACCAAAGTTGTAAGAGAGGTAATGCTTTGGTCTTCTTTTGTTTACAGGTTTAATGGAAGGTTTGAGACAACTGAAGCAACTAACTTTGGATTAATTCCCACCATAATTTAAAGCATACACCTGCAGGCCTGAACAGACCCACAATAATCACTAGTATGTCATGGGGAACAGAGCTAGTTCACATGTAACACTAAGTTAAACTATGGGTTAGTGTGAATCTGTGAGCGGGAAGCCTCCTGGAGAGAATATCATCGCCATTTTGCTTCTCCTTCTGCTGCACTATGTCATAATGTGGGCTTAGTGACATGTCTGAACCTATGTTTGTGGCTTATCTTGCTTTAGATACACCAGGAGCTGTAAACAAAACTTGCAAACCAAGGTTTACAGTTTGTAGTTTGCGTACATTAGACAAACCATGAGCCCAGGTTCAGATGATATGGCTTAGTTCACAGAAGCGCAGCGCAAGGGGTGGCAGACGTAGAAGCACATTAGCTACAATCTCCTTTCCAGAAACTCTCATGATTGCGCATTCATGCTAAGCCATATTTTGGCTTACTGTTATTACACACGAACCAGATCTTTGTCTAAGCAACAGTCGCATGGGGGAAGAAAACATGTGCACACGTGCTTACACACACACACACACACACACACACACACACACACTTCTTCTGTGGAAGAATGAAATCTACTTACAGCAGCAACAGGAATGAGTATTTCTACAAACAAACCAGCCAGTGAGTGCTTAATGTCTTTGTCTTTTACTTCCAAGAAGTACTGTGCACATTCCTGTAAGAAAACAAGTTGACAGATTATGAAGAGCTTCCCATGTTCATATATGAGAAATCCAAACACTGGCCTTTTAAAACCAAATGTGTCTATGCAGTGCCAACATTTAGTATGCATTAGCTGCAAATCAATTGAGCCCAATAAAGCTCTGACACGGAACCATTAGGAGCAGCAGCTTCTCCATGCTGTTTTGTGGGAAGGTGCATGGCTCAGCAATACAGGACATGCTTTAAATGTAAAATGTCCAAGGATCAATCCCTAATGTTTTAGAAGACTACAAAAGAATCCTGTCCATGACCTTCAGTCCTCAGATTTCACCACCCCCAGCATCCAAAGGTCTCCTCCCTCCTCAAAAACTCTACTCTTTCTCCTTTGAGGGCCTATATGCTTGGAATTGCCTCCCTGTTTAAAGGATTCTTTTTCTACCTCTCTTTCTTCAAATCCCTCCTCAAAACCTGCTTTTTGTGAAGTCATTAGCTCAGCAACCTAGATACAAAGCCTGTAGCTAAGCACATGCTATGGAAACAATCACATAAAATCATAGAAATGTAGAGCATGGGTAGGCAAACTAAGGCCCGGGGGGCCAGATCTAGCCCAATCGCCTTTTCAATCCGGCCCATGGACGGTTCAGGAATCAGCGTGTATTTACATGAGTAGAATGTGTGCTTTTATTTAAAATGCATCTCTGGGTTATTTGTGGGGCATAGGAATTTGTTCATATTTCCCCCAAAAAATATAAGTCTGAGGGACAGTGCAGCGGACCCCTGCTGAAAAAGTTTGCTGATCCCTGCTGTAGAGGATCATCCAGTCCAATCCCCTGCAATGCAGGAATATGCAGCTGTCCCATATGGGGATCGAACCTGAAACCTTGACATTATCAGCACCACACGCTAATCAACTGACTCAGGTTAAATATTCTTCCACTTCTCTCTTCCACTTCAATATCTCCTGTGTCTAATTTCAGATAGTAAGTTCCTCAGGGGCAGAGACCTGTGCCCTTGTGCTCTGTTAAGTGCTGTTCACACTGAGGGCGCGGAAAAAGTAAAATAAAATAATTTACCTGCATGAACTGAAACGATGCTTCAAAATCTTCTACAGGATACATTTTTACTCTGAAAAACTTCATCCCCATAATTAAGCTGATGATACTTTGTACCACATGAGGACTCTGTTCCTTTTGTCGCAGTTCCTTTAATTCTGTGACAAACTTCTTTCTGACAGCTTGAAACCTAGATCGTGGGAAGGCAGACACAAAGGCTGTTCAATATTCTTTAGATTATTTATATTTAAAACAGATTTTCTGGTCCATATGTATTACGCTCTGCCATTAAAAAGCTGGGTAGCCATGGGTCATTTGGACAATCTGGGAAAGAGTCTGGGACTGCTCCTCAAAAGCTGTCCTTTCCCTACCATTCTACTATGGTCCAGTTCTCAGATCACAAACCATACATTGAATGAGACAATGGTTCACTGTGAAGAATCTGAGTGCTACTCTATGCTGCTCAAAAGAATGTGCTTAGGGCCACCCCACTCCTTCTTTTCAGTGTGCCATGGAGGAAACAAGCTGGAGGATGGGCTGCCTTCATGGGCAAACCAGAACTTGTGGTTCATTTCTCTCCTAACAAACCACAGTGGTAAACAAAGAACAAATCTTGATTTACCAATGTGGTTTGTTAGGAGAGAAACAAAGCACAAGCACTGATTCATCCGTAATGGCAAGTTGGCCTTTGCCCTATTTCCTCTCAGCAGGCTGAAGCGGAAAGTGGAGAGGCAGGAGCACCACAGCTGAGCAGTGTGCACTCTTGAATGATAGTTTCAAGTGATACATGAACCAGGGTTACTTTTCAAGTGTTCTAAGAACTTGTTTGCACCTTTAATAGTGCCAGCTGTTTAAAAAAAGTGTTTTCTATTCAAAATAGGAAGCACTTCAACAGAGAAGCTGCTATGGGAATATATCTATCTGGCAATGAACTGCTGTCACAAGGTGTCACATATTTAGATGCTATTGTTAAGATAAGGATGCACACAACCTTCAATCACCACTCATGAAAATTTCCATATGAACATGAGTCATATGTTCCAAAGGAGAATGTTCCAAATCTTAGAAACCTCGTGTAAAAAGAGCAGCTTACTTTGATTGCGCAAGAACCCCTATTACTTCTGCGTATAAATCTGCAATAATATGCACATTCCCAGTGTTGGTTCCTGAATACCTGTGAATAGAAGGAAGTACACAAATAAAAACTACAAACTTAATACTCAGTAATGGCTACAACTGATACAATGCTGCGCACAATGATAAGAGATACACCATCTACTAGGAGGAAGGTTTTATATATATATATATATATATATATATATATATATATATATATATATATATATATATATATGGATAGATAGACAGAGGCAGGAGAGAACAAAATTATATTTGCACTGCCACACTGATGACAATATTTAAGCTCAAACTTATAATTGGGGTTTATAGTTATAGATCAGGGAGGGCAATCTGCAGCCCTTGAGCTAGTTTCAAAAGTCGTATGCAAGCATAGTTCAGATCTCTAGCAAGAGCAATCTGTCCCTTTTCTCTGGCAGCCCACAGAGTGGAAATGGAAGGAGGGGTGGGAGGGAGAAGGTCCACCCATAACTGTATTCAGTTCCACCCATTACTGGCCTGCTACAGGAAATCCAACCCTGACAGAAAAAAGTTGCCCATCCCTACTAAAGATTAAAAGAATTGTGATGAATTTCTACACAGGATGCACTTCTATGTAGTAGTAAATAAGGCTGGCAACCTGTGTATTGACAATTACATTTGATAACATGTACTGCATAGTTGGCTCCATAGAATAATGGTGTACACAATGCACCAAAAAACGAATATTCACACACATTTTATCTGTCATTCCCTACAAAGAAGTAGGGATTTTATCATATGTAAAATGGTTCAAAGCCACATTGATTTCAAAGGAATTTCCTTTTAGGCTTCGAATTAATATCTAAATAAATGGAACATCATAAGGACAGAAACAGAACATATTTGAAATTGGGCTAAACTTCCGCAAGCTGCTTTTGGCATCATTATAAATAAGCAATATAATATTTCTTGTATATCCCTTTATGTTACATCTAGGCCTTATTAGATTTTGAAAATAATACTTAACAAAAATGTAATTAAAAATTAGCAAACAAATAACAATTTAAAAAATATATTCACATCTTAAACCTGAAGATTTGCAATAGTGTATCTTTTATCTGTGATACCACAGTGACCAATGTCCACTGGGTAATCAAATCAAAGTTAAGAACTTTTGAAAGAAATGTACATTTTTTTGCCAAATGTGCTTACCCTTCCTTGTGTTTAAAGTGCTTAAAAGCCAAATTTAGAACTTCATGAACTAAAGGGTCAGGCACTGGATGAACAGGTATCTGTAACACAGAAGGCACATGTTGCTAAACATTACTTCTTAAATGTTGTGTCAGGAAATAACTTGCATGTTAATTAGCTAAATACACATCAACTCAAAGAAGAGTGCTTTATATCACTTATACACCAAAATGGCTTCCAAACAGTTTACAACTATATAATCCAGGCATGTCCAAAGTCTGTTTTGGGGGCCTAATCCAGTCCGCCAGTCGGTTTAATCTGGCCCCTGTGGCAGTTTATTTCCTGGGGTAAAATCCTAAAAAAACCTTAACAACCTGGCCCTCTTTGAAAGTTTTTTGGACACCACTGATATAATTAATCCATAATTAAAATAGGCAATAACAAATCCATTGGGACATGAAACATCCTTAAGCAAAATAGACAATAAAACAAACAATTAAAAAGCACAACCATTAAAGCAGTTAAAATAACAACATCAGATGTTCAGTTTAGGAAAATGTTTGCCCAAATAGGTGTGTTTTCAGGAGATGGTGGGATGACAGCACTGATGGAGCCTCTCGAATTTCAGCAGGGAGAGCATTCATCAGTGGTGCCACCGGTGAAAAAACCCACCTCCATGCTACCACAGGCCAATAATCATCAGGCTGTGGGAAGTGGAAGAGGAAGGCAAGTTTTTGAGACAACCTGGCCCAGTGTTACCTAGGGCTTTGTATGTAAGCAGTAAAACCTTAAAACTGGCTTGGTGGCTAATAGGCAGTCATTGCAGAGCCCCTCAGTGTGGGCTTGAGATGTGCCCAATAAGGAGTGCCACTCTCCCCCCCCCCCCCGTGCAATGGCATTCTGTACCAGCTGCAAGGGAAGCCCCACATACAGTGCTTCACAGTACTGTAGTCCAGATGTGCAGTTGACAACTCATGTGCCACAATGGAAAGAAGGGATCTAAATAAATGAAGCTATATCCTACTACTTGCATCTCTTTATTCACTGACATAGGAGATTTGATTTAATGGATCTAGATTCTAAATTGTACAGTATTCGAGAAAACAGCTTAGGAAGCAAAGAATGTTTTGGACAGCTAAAAGGATTACTGTAATATCACGTGTCCTCTGCTTACATAGGCCTCATTTTTGCACATAAGCGTTTAGGCAGACTACACAAATACTCAGTTCATCAAACAATTAAAATAAAAAAGATTACTAGAGATAGCGCATAGATTGCAAAACTTAAAGCACTTACCTGTTTTAGAACTTCAACTAAAACTAAACAAAAAATAAAATCTACAGCTAAGTCTCTCCTTTCAAGTAGATAATCCCTCTCACGCTGCTGCTCATCCCTGAAACAAAAACAAACATAGCATAAGACTCTTTTCCTCTTAAAAAAGACATTTATACGATGCATATTATGGTTTATATTTTTCATTTGTTGGCCCGACCAGTCAAGTGAGTCTTTTCCATTCAGTTGCGCCCCTCCCCATCCTGCTATTCCACACTATCTGGAATTTCATAGTAGCAGAAAAGAAAAATGTTATACTAGGAAACTCTTGTGATTCTACCAACCTTATTTTTAGAAGCAAAGTTGGAAATTATAGCAATAATAAGATCATTCATGATGAAATGTTTAATTATTGAGGCAGCAAGTTTAACATAAGAAATCATTATATCCTAAATGTAATGATCACAGACATCCACTCACCCCTTGGATTTTGTGCTGGATCGAGGTCTGTACTCATAAGATTCATCTTCAGTTCCATTTTGGCGTTTGTACCAATCAAACAAGGTACGTAGTAAGGAGGGGAGACAGTGCTCTGCTACTGAGCTCATAGAGCTTATCAACTGTAAAGAGGAAAAGTTTGAGTGCATAAAGTGCTTTTATTTATGCAGCATCTTTTCACAGCATTCCCCCTTCTTACTTTTTGGGGATATGACACACGTACTGTAACACATCAACACTACATATTGCAACAGCCTTGCTTTGTCATCTTTCAACCCTGAATAAAAATAAACGTCTACATAATGGGAGTTGGGAGTCCATGAACACACAGAGAGACACAGGTTCCCCATCCCTAATGTAAGTAATCAGTCTTCACAAATGTTGACAGAACTAATGTTGTAGCATTGCTTTCCTGTTATTTTAAAGAGACAGGATTTCATCCAACAATCTCACTCAGCTGGTGGGAAGTCTTTCATCACCAGAATGGGAAGGAATTTTCATCTCTTCCCTAACACTTTGGAGCAGATTTGAGCAGGTATAATCAAGACCGAGGAGCTAAAAGTAAGGGCAAAAATCACCTAAAATTGCTTCCCTCCCTGTCTGGCTAACAGCTGCGCATGCACCTCAGTGGCTTATTAATGGGATTAAAAAAGCAAGGTTTTTTAAAATAAATAAATTCAAAACTCATGCTTTAATGCAACTTTAATGGATTAATTGATCAACTAAGTCTCATATGTTTTAGGATGCTCCTAACTGAATGACAGTCCTACCTCTAAAATAATTTCAAGACAAGAAATAATCCAAAACTAGATTTGACCAACAAGTGCAGCCACACTTGTATTGGCCAACATGAACAGGAATTAAAATATCCTTAACTAAGTCACATCCATTAGATATTAGTCTTTGAAAGTCTTCTGTGATTTCTTCTGCCATACCCTCCCCCAAATTTCAGAAAATGAAACATTTGAAAATGGAACACAAATGAAAATTTTAAAAAGTGAATTAAACATTTGTTTAATTCGTTTTTTAAAAAATTTTCATTTATGTTTTTAGCCCATTTTATGGAGACGAAATCTATTTTCAAGGAAAGCAACAAACTGTAACAGAAAGCTTCTCTAACCTGGTCAAACTGAAGATCTTCACCTCTCTGAAGAGATCTGGACAAGAGCTTTTCCTAGAAATAGAATAGTGAGTTAAAGCACCAAGTTGTACCCAACAGATCAAGCACCCCAAATGCGAAATAATTCAGGCTTATCCTTGCCTTCTTTTCAGATTGGTTGGGCACTTGTAAAGTAGAATGGTAACTTCAATTGTTGCATACACTTCATGTGTCTATTCCACATGGACAAATCTGGGACTTTGGTCCACCACACTACCATTGACAGCCACCCAGCTCCAATGCAGTAAAGCAGCTGAAATTAACCACGGAATAGGATACCATACTATATCAATATTGCCTAAATGAAATGTCTAGTAAGGGTGTGAACCTTAACAGCTGTAATTTCCAGGCATTTTAGAGACTGAGTGAACATAAAAAGCCCTTAAAACAAAATGTTAAAATGGAAGGGATTTTTTTCTTGGTTGAATTAGTTGACGTTTTTGAGAAGGCTGTAACTATAACTCTCTCATCATGCAAACTTGAAAGTGCTAAACTCACTGCAAAAAGGAAGGAAGGAAGGAAGAATAACCTAATTAAATAAGAAATCACACACTATTCATAAGGGCAAGAATTCACGTGCACCAGCATGCGCCCCAGCTAATGTCACCCAGTGAACTGGTTGTTACAGAGAAAGAAGCAGCAACAGCCAGCAAAAGTTGGCAACCCCATTAAAAATACAGGATCCTGTTAAGGAAAAAAAGTTAGCAACCCTTCTACTTCACTTCTTAGAAATTTCACTTAATAGCCACATTGAAGGCATAGTAGAGGAGTCACACATGCACATCCCTTCATCCTCCATCCAGTTGCCCAAGAGGCATTATTGCCATTAAAGGACACATTTCAGACTGGATAGAGAGGGTGGGGAGTGTACTTGGTCCCTGGGCTATGGTTCCCCACCCCTGCTTTGAGGACTATGTTAGGTTTTCCAAGGAACTATATGAACGGCTACAAAAGCCCACAAACAGTGAGCATAGTAGGACAATAAAATTAACAAGTACACAGGGGGCATTATATTGAAAACACCAAGTACAAAATGCTATACAAATGCCCCCCAAAGGCCAGTTTCTTCTTTATTTGTACCAACTCCATTTGAAGGGTCATAATTAGCAGATTTTAGCTTACACTAAGCTTCATTTCAATTCTATGAGGGGCAGAGAAAACCATTAGCACTTATCCTTGTCAGAAGACAGTATGACCTTTGCAGTGCTGACTGAATGAGGAAGAACATAGTGTTTGCCATTCTGAGAATTACTTTCCTGTTACCTTTCCTCCTTGTGATTTTTTTTTTCACATGATAAGCCACTCATAGCATTCCTTTGAATCCTGAAAACAGGTCTTTACATTGTTTGTTTGTTGTTTAATAATACACAAATACAAAATGGGGGGGGAGGGGGAATCCAGTATGAATTATTGCCTATCCCTCCCCTGCTGTTTCACAAAGCAGTTTTCCAGTTGCTTTTCATTATTGGTTTTGTTGTTGATATTCAGTTCATGCATTTGCCAAGGTACGATCTCCCTTTAGGATGCAACTTTATTGACAATTCCTACAGCGAGAGCAGACACTCCCTGCTGCTATCACTGTAGTCAGCACATGCCAAAGCAGCCAGCTGTGAAAGAGCAGCACAACTTGTTCTAGCAGTTCGGCCAATATGCACCAGGTCCCCCCTTCCCATTTTTTTTGCCTCTCGAGGAACATACTAGATTCTCCACAAACATTTTACAACTCATTGAAGTATTGATTCGATTATTATTTCCAGGGTCACAGTGAAAAGTATGTATGAAAAAATAAAAGAAATTAAGCAGTCAGGAGTTGTTTTCTAGTTAATGTAGCCACAGTTCTTTGCTTCTTCCATCTCTCTCTTTATATTAGAAGAATAAAGCTAGATCAGGGAGCAGTGGATCAGTGGTTTTAGATAGTGGCTGCATTTGAACATCATGATAAAAATGATGGCTAATCATAACGTGAAAAAGCTGCAGCAAATCTTGTGCTCACATGCTCTTCCTCTGCTATCCACCTCCAGTATGGCAGCAAAGAGGGGTTAAGCGTTCTGTTCCATTTTTTATCCATCACAGCTTGATGCTTTGTCTAAACCTGACAGACTGGATGGCTTGTTTGAAACGATCTAATTTCAAACCTTGTGTTGTGGAGCTACTTGGTTCCTCCAAAAAATACAGCTAAGATTAACCACACTTTACTATTTGGATACAACACTAAATTACAGTTAATAAAAATTGGAAGCAAAAGATTCTGATCAACTCACAGTCATATCAGAGAAGGTGGTGTAACATATGGGTTGTATTTAACTAACGTTTAGACAAAGTAAAGGTAAAGGGACCCCTGACCGTTAGGTCCAGTCGCAGACAACTCTGGGGTTGCAGCGCTCATCTCGCTTTACTGGAGCCTGCGTACAGCTTCCGGGTCATGTGGCCAGCATGACTAAGCCGTTTCTGGCAAACCAGAGCAGCACATGGAAACACCGTTTACCTTCCCGCTGGAGAGGTACCTATTTATCTACTTGCACTTCGTGCTTTCAAACTGCTAGGTTGGCAGGAGCAGGGATTGAACAATGGGAGCTCACCCCGTTGCGTGGATTCAAACTGCCGAACTTCTGATTGACAAGCCCTAGGCTCTGTGGTTTAACCCACAGCGCCACCCATGTTTTAGACAAAGTAGACCATGAATAAAATCAGTAGGTAAAAGTCAGTTGAATACGTCCCTATGAGAGTGGGGTCATGGCTCATCATAACATCTGAACATATTTACATTAAACTGGAATAGGAAGCACTCATGGTTACTTGACTGAGACACACAGTAGTTCTAATATGATGTGGCATTTACAGATTGTGCAGTTAAAGATGTTCAATTGCTGGAAATTTTGAAGCATGATAAAAAATAAAGCTTGAAAACTACTTAGGATAGAAACAGGTGGCACATGAAGACGTTACAATGCCTATAATAAATCTATAATATTTTATTACTAAAATAGTAGACTTTTCTTTTAAATGTGAACTAAGGCCATAATCAGCCCGATTATGGCCTTAGTTCACATGTAAAAGGAGTTACAACAGGTGAGCAAACAGTGGTTTATTGTACCTATTCTGTTTTTCAAAGAAAATGAATTATATTTCCTCTGATCACTTATCAGTGAAGAAGGCTGCCAAAAGTCAACCGTTTTCCACAAGTAAACAATACAGTAAGGTTTTTGAAAAGCTGCAGCTTATAATATACATGCAAGATCATCAGTGCATATCATAAAATAAACCTTTGCTGCTCTGCATTCTTGAATTTTTTTTGCCTTTAGTGTTAACAGTTTTTTCTTGTAGTAACAGAAATGTACCATGTGCAGCAGCTAATTTTCTCATACAAAGAAAATTAATTTTATCATGCAGGGGTTAAATAAATTGTCTAGACGAAACTATTATATTACCAACACAAAGGCTGATACATTTAATCAATATGCTATATTGAAGGCTGAAATTTAGTTGCTTAAGATACATAAGTTGAAAGGTGTAATACAATTATTAAAATAAAAAGGCGGTGAGTTACTAAAATTTAGTGATGAAAGAACATGTAACTTGCAAACCATTGGATGGGTCAATCATAACATGTATGAAACTCTCTAGTGCTTGATCTATCTTACACGATACCTTACTTCTTGTAGCTGCCATATTTACATTTTAAAATTGATATGCTCACACCATGATCCAAATATTCACATTGTGGAGGGTCCTTCTACCCAAGTCAAAGCTGCATACCTCAGTCAGACAGCTTTAACCCAAAAAAACACTATAAAACCTGTTCCAGAAAAGCTAAGTTACAAAATTATATGCAACAGTTCTTTCTACATTTTTAATGGCCGCTCTTGTTGGACCTTTATCTGGAGGCTTGCTGAAGTACTGAGTTGTGGTGGCTACTGTTGGTAGTGGGAGGCAGAGGTAGCACACTATGCCTTGTCTATAGTAATTCAATTCAATTTAACTGGATTCATAAAAATACTTTCTAATATTATGTAATATTACTAATGTCAAGGCTGGACAGGCTTTAGAGCTCCATCTCTCTTCTACTGGACATCCTCCTAGGTATCATTCTTATTTCCCCGGCTCAGGCTGGCAGTGGCCACAGTGTGCAGACCACCCGTGCACCTCTTTCTGAGCTCAGGCTGGCAGCAGCCACAGCCTGCAGAGCTGCCCAAGCCACCCCATGCCCACGCCGCCTACACCCGAGCCAATAAAAAATAGAAATAGAAATCCCAGATTTTTTCTTTAAAATGTGAAAATCCCCCTGAAATCCCAGATTTTTTCTTTAAAATGTGAAAATCCCCCCCAAAAGAGGACATGTCTGGGATTTCCCAGACGTATGGCAACCCTATTCTATTCAGCCAATTTCAAAGTCATCTTGTTATCAAAATAAGGTTAAACTATTTCCGAAGAACATGGACAATTGAGTGAAGGCTATATAAATGAACTCACCAAAGGTTCAGCCATTACAACTTCAATTTTCTTTTCAGCTTGAATAGCGAACTCAGCAAAGAGGCTCTTGATGACATATTCACCAGGTTTGACATCTGGATCAATGGTTATATTAGACATGATGACGCTTCTCTTTTCCCAGGTAGAATTGATGGTGGGAGAAATTCTGCGTTTAGTAACGCTTCTGGCTGGTGCTGATGCTAGATGGAAAAGAAATATTGATCATTAATAATAAAATAAAATCAGAAACATCAACACAGCATTTCTCAGAAGTAGCAAAACCTTTTACAAAGTTAACAGATTAATAAATGCCTCTAATAGAGGAGGAAAGAAGCTCTAATTTTGTGACCACTTCCTTATGTTTTAATTAGCAACAAACAAGGAACAAAATACAGCCAGCAAAGAAAATATACTTGTAAGGTACTTCAAAAGTATGATACAATCATATTTTCATATGTGTAGTTCTTGTTGATTATGTTTATTAAATTCAAGGATATGAATCATTGACAAGTTTACATAATGCGGAAGCATAAAAAGGATTCTAGAGACAATACTGGTACTGACATATTTGAATTTGTTTCTTTCCTTTGAAAATCCTCCATCCCCTCTTATCTTTTTCATATCATAAATCTTGAGGCCAGTTAACACATTTTAAAAGCCAAGTAAATACAATTATTCTACGTGTCCTGTTCTCTGACTCCAAAGCCACTAGGGGCAAACAGATTTCTGAAATATAGTTGACTTCTCAATGTAAATTCTGCCTGAAATCATTTTCCTGTGAAAATCTTAGCTTTAGGCAACTCTACCAATATCGCTTTGAAAATAGCTGCAACAGAGCTATTTAGAGTTGTCTTTATCAGAAAAACAAAGAAAAATAAACAGATACCAAATAAAAGTCATTTCCCATGGCAATTTTAACACAGACACACTCCTGAAAATATTCCTTTCTGGGGGGGAAATCCAGTTCAAATTAATACAAAAGAGATATACTTTCTTTTAATACCATTTAAATACCATTTAATGCCATTTTAACACCACTTTGAATACCAATCAAAGATACTACTCTACAACTCCAACACCTATCTAAGCTACTCAATTAGTCAAAAGGTTGTTTTCAGATGTGCAGGTGCTGTAACATCTTAAATTGAAATATGAGAGTTATCAAAGATTCAAGGTCAGGCAAACAGAATGTAATACAGCAGGGGTCAGCAACCTTTTTCAGCCGTGGGTCAGTCTACCATCCCTCAGGCCATGTGGTGGGCCGGACTATATTTTGAAAAAAATATATGAACGAATTCCTATGCCCCACAAATAACCCAGGGATGCATTTTAAATAAACGGACACATTCTACTCATGTAAAAACACGCTGATTCCCGGACCGTCCGTGGGCCGGATTGAGAAGGCGATTGGGCTGCATCCAGCCCACGGGCCTTAGGTTGCCTACCCCTGATGTAATAGAATAATTAATTACTCATGCTACTAGAGGCATCCTTTTATCAGAGACAGTAGGCCAGCCCACTTTTAATGCTTTAAGGAAGATCTACAGGTGTAGGGCGGTATATAGATTTAAGAAACATGAATAAAATAATAATGCAGGCAGTCTGGTGAATAAAGAGCTCCAAATGGAGCTCAAGGAGAGCTCAAGTCATGATATGGGCAGGCCACACTCACTCAGACAGAGTTTCCTACTTTTTTAAAAGTGGAACTATTTGTTGTTTTCAATAGTGTTAAGTTACAAACAACAGGCCAACTACACATGTGTATCACTTCTTTACAGTTCAGGCAGTACCGTAACAAACATTTAATACTGCAGGATGTCTTCCTGGACATTGTGCTGAATTAGCCTTGGGGAAAGATTCCTACAAAATGCTTTGTGGGTGAGCACTTATATAAACAAGGGAACAAAAGTCTACAAAACTTTCTTTTGGGGCTTCCCCCACAAAACACTGTGCTAGCAAGTTAGCGCTAGCTGAAAAGTCACACACTTTATCAAGACCAACTTTTCTCCGCAAAGGGTGATTAAGGCCTCCAACAATGCGCTATTTCCGAGCAGGCTGCTGCTAAGAGGAATACAATTCAAACATTTCAGCATAACAAGTTCAAAGTGGTTGGAAAGACCAATTAACAGGGCCAGCACTGGGTCTGAGTTTACCGTTTCCAGAAAAGTCAGAAACACTGGATCATTTAAGCTTATAAAAACGGATTAACAGCAGCTGCAAATCAGTATTTCAGATCACCTCTTCCTCTGAGCCTGGGTGATAAGCAATAATTACCATTAAAATGGTACCTAATCTTGCAAATGAGCCTAACAGGAGAAAGATATACAATCCATAATACATATGAAATGCTGGCATTTCCTCTAATATTGAAAAGAAACAAAGGAACAGAAGTTGGTTTGTTTTGTGTTTTGCATCTTAGAAGAACTAGAAAGAGAACCTACCCAAGTGATGCTGACATAAAATCTCAAAATATGTGCTATGTATAATCATCCCCACCCCCTTCTTCCCCCAACCTTATTCTGTATACAACACTGATATCTCACTTCAAATCTAAAAAAAGACTCTACAGTCTGAGACAATGCTTGTACTTTTGTAAACCAAGAAAATCTTCTAATAAAAAAGAACAACAACTAGCAATTCTGGCATCAATCTTGTATCCCCTCCAAAAATAGGCAGCTTTACAATTGATTTTTTTGGCATCTTTGCCTAGTTATGCAACTAGGTTGTTCTTTTGCCTATCTCTTTTTTTTGCAACAATGACTTCCCAACTATTTCCCAAGTGTCCTGGGAACTGAATACAAAGATAGAATGCTTATCCTTATCCTTTGAAGTAACTCAGAAAGGAAAGGTACGTACTCCACAAGAACCAATTCATTGTTGCTTAGAAATTTGTGTGTATATTTTGGAAACAATTCTCAAAATACATCCAAGGAACGAATAGTGGCAAAAGGAAAACTTTGTTCTCAAAATGTATCAAACTATTAGTGACTTCATGAAATGTATCAAACTAAAATAGTAGTGACTTCATGAAGACATTAAAACTAATATAATAATGATATGGTTAAGCAGTCTCACAGATGCATATGAGAGAGAAAGAGAGGGAATACACTAGTTATTAGAAGACAGGGGAAAACACTGGCTCAGACATGATAGTCACACTTCTGCTCCATAAGGGTTGCTAGCATAGTCTACAAACTACTCTAGGACCACTTCTAGGTGCTCCAAGAACTGGAGCAACCTTTCATCACAATTGGCAAGCCTATGGATCATGAGACAAAACTGAATGGTCTAAAATACTCTTCTAGCCTTGGCTCCTATTGAGGAAATGTATGAAAACATCCTCGAAACAGAGGCAAATAACTACCTTTGTATGAGGTGTGCCACCAAGGCAACTAGCCCCTTTAAGACACCCCACGCTTAGCAGTGCTAACATGAAGTCAAGAGGCAGTCCTGGCAGTCGTGCAAACATAACCATGCATGAGTGGTGGTTAGTGCACAACGGGGTTAAGATCACAAAGTTAGATTCCTAGACTCAGCTAGGTCACACCCCTTCTCCTCCAATGAGGGAGGAAAATGAAGCCTTCTCTTCCTGTTCCCTTTCTCTCCATGCCATGTAACTGACCAAGGAAGATGTGCCAATATGCCCATCTCAAAGACCAGCGAGGACCAGAAAATTCTCTTTATGAGTGCCATATTAGATGGCAGCACCTCTGTCTGTGTGCTTCTTTTTAAAGAACTGTGTTCAGCTACTGCAGATCTGATAAAGGCCACAATGTGTTACCAGATTACACACCCATCTTCTTTTGGTGCAGGCAATATAGTATCTGTATATAGCACCAGATTGATATGCACCCAAGTTGTCACCATCCTAGAAACTGCTCCAAGCCTGGTAGATGCAAACAGGACAGTGTTCCCTGGCTGCCTTACAAGAATGCAAGAGAGTAGGGAGCAAGCGTTGCCACACAAGAGTGATATGAGGTCAAAAGAGAGTAATTAGGAAAGGTTGAAGGAGTGGGTATGCTTAGTTTGTAGAAAAAAAGAACATGCTGACAGTTTCTTTTTCTTTCTTTTTTTTAGTTTTCACCTTACCTACTAGGACATGCAAAATATAGAACAGGAAATACTGGATTTAGTTACAGGAAAGTGGGGCAGAGGGAGAGAAAGAGGCAGTTTTAACACTACAGAAAGCATCCTAACTATAAGAACAGTTACCGGTAGATGACTTCCATGCAAATCTAAAGATTACGCATTCCTTTTTGAGATGTTTATTCTTTTTACTGTATATTTATCTGACTTTTCCTCAAAGTAGCTCAAAGTGGTGCACAGGGTTCTTCCTCTCCCCATTTTACTCGCAAAACAACACTGCTAGATAGTTTTGGTTGAAAAACAGTGGCTGGCTAAAGGTCAGTCAATGAACTTCATGGCTCAGTAGGGATTTGAACCCTGGCTTTCCAGATTGTAGCCAAAAAACCCCACACAATTCTAGCTCATTTTTCTATTCTGAAATCCCCAACATGGAACCCATGGCCTGCGCACCATTCACAAACTTCAGGCACTTTCCTAACGAAATCTCTTTTCGACTTAGTTATACGCAATCATAATATTTGTTACATGGAGTAATATGCCCTACTTTACAGTCTATTATTCAAAAAAAATCCTTTTAGCAGGTGCACTGGACAGATTCTTCCCCACCATGGTGAGATATATTGTATTTCTTTTTAAAATTATAGTAACTATTTCTAAATGTGTGCCTATATATAATGTAGCATAAGCTTTTTTTTTTTTTTACAAATCTGTTGTCTTTTTGAGTGATGCGCCATCCTATTGCCACTATTATTAAAAATCATAACCTTAAGGTTTTAGGCATGTTAGTATATTAATATGAAGGCATACAACACACACACATATAGAATATATAAAATATATAATATAAAATATGGCTGTGGAACAAACTTTATTAAACCTGGTTTCATTTGCTTCTTTTGCCTTCCAATTCAGACTTCAGTATATCATATGAAAATGTTCCATATGCAATAGGAAGACTTCAATAAATATATATCCTAGCTCCTATGCTTTCATAAATACTTTAATGAACAGGCTAGTGTCTCTAGTAGCCAAATTAATGCTACTTGCAGATGCTTAAATCATTTCAACATAGCTATGAACAATGTGAGAAGATGAAAACACAACAGTACTTTCTTAAAATCATTCAGTGTGTGTTAAAAGACCTATGCATTTGCGATTTCATGTTTTTATGGGCTGGAAGCTACTTTCCAGAGCAAGTTCAATGATGGTACAGTCATATTATCAGAAAATTCTGAATTTTTCATCAAGTATATCTGCTAAATAAATAGGGCAAGTGCTCTCTTGTTGAGGGTTGCGAGTTAGTGGTGCTTCAATATGCAAGATGTAGTTTTTTGCTAAATAGTCCTTCCCACTGCAGTGCCCAAAATCCACTCCAGAATAGTGTGAGAGATGGTCAGGTGGTTGCAGGGGGAATGTGGAAATGGGGAGAAATGCCTTCCCTGGTTTCCTCTAGCAGGAGTCCCAGCTAGTTCCCAGTCCCTTCCTCAAACAATAGAGCCTCTTCTGTTTGCAGAAGCAGCTCTCTGGATTCAGCCCAATAAAAATTCAACATAAATGTAACAGAACTAAAAATAGCAGTTAAAACGGTTCAGGCCAGGGTTAAAAATACTTTGAAGAACCCAGAAAAATAAAGCATGTATCTTACCCAGTTATCAAAAAGAGAGCATTGAGGGAGTGAAGTGAGCACATGCAGCCCACCTCTGGGTGAGTATTCGACAGACAGCCCTCTTGCGGGTTACCATGTGTCATACTTTAGTCAGCAAGAGCACCCAGAGAGAAGCCTCTGACAATTATCTCAGTGGCCTTGTCTGCACGTCATGATAAGCAGCGGTTTATCTTAAACTACGTTCTAATCCTGAATTTGCCTCTCCCTAGGGGCCATTCTTTCTGATTTATTTCTGGCTTGCTGCTCATTGTTTGCAGACCAGGTTCAGATGACACAATATGCCATAGTATTGCTTGTCTGAGCCATGTGGAGCCCTACACAGCAAAGGAAAGACAGGATCACCATTAAACCATAGATAGACTGTGGTTTATCATGCTGTGAGGCCAGTGAATGGGCAGGCTGATATGGAAGTAGGAAGTCAATCAAAACTTAAGTACCTGCACATCTTCTGAAAGGCCATTTGTGAAATTTCTAGTAGTAGACTTCAGAGTTGGTTCAGACTTACTTTGAGTACACTTTTTTTTAGTCATGGAAAAATCTACTTAAGTCCTGATTCCAATAGTTTTTAGCTGTGGAAACATTGACAATTTCAGCTGAAATCTGTGGGGGAGGGGGTCTCTGTACACATTGTAAGGGGGCGGAATCAGTTTTAGCTTTACCTCTATATAAGCATAGCAGGGACTATGTCCCATTAAACTCAGTGAGAATTGCACTCCTTCCAAAACATATTAAGACTACCACCAAGATCTCAGGTTGCAACCATGAATCTAGCACTGGGTTGTGGCACATAAGTTAATAAAGTATAAGAAGTAACTTATTCACATACTAGCAGAAATTCTGAACCTTTCTTGATAAATGTTCAAATTTACCTGTTCCATATAAAAAGCAAAAGAAGCACCTGGGATCACTCAGCTGGAGCATGATATCAGCTGGTGCTGATAATGCCAAGATCGCAGGTTAGATTCCCTAAAGGGCAGCTGCATATTCCTGCATTGGACTAGATGATGCTCAGGGTCGCTTCCAACTATATGATTCCATGAAGCATGCTGGTCCATGAGGAAATTGTGGTTTGTCCCCAACAATTGCCTCTCTGTAGATTTTCGCTTCATTGAGTTCACATACAGTGGTACCTCGGGTTACAGACTCTGCTAACCCAGAAATAGTACCTCGGGCTAAGAACTTTGCTTCAGGATGACAACAGAAATCATGCAGCAGCGGTGTGGCAGCAGCGGGATGCCCCATTAGCTAAAGTGGTGCTTCAGGTTAAGAACAGTTTGAGGTTAAGAACAGACCTCCAGAACGAATTAAGTTCTTAACCCGAGGTACCACTGTATACTACACAGGTATTCCCGTAACTTCAGCTATTACTATCAACAGTAAAGGTCATAATTACATTACGTAGCATTTGCTTATCAAAGTTCAAATCTTTATAGTACACAAGAACCAAGGAGGGAGGAACAGAGTTTGTTATTCATTAAACTGTCATGGCTTATGTACAATCTTTGCTCTAGAGAATTTGATATTGCCTCTTTTTGGTTACATTTCCTTAATTGTTCCAGTGCCCATCTCCTCATTGCCTGAACTGGCCTATAAGCCAGGGTATCCCCCACAAATGCATAACTACAGGAAAACTACACAAGAGCAGCAGCACAACTCGTGCAGCAATTGTTTGGTGCAGGTATGCATGCAAATTACAGCTTTGTGTCCTTAAAAACACAAATGAACACAGAAGTGGAAGCCTTCATCTACTACACAACACATACCAATCTGTTCAAACTCTATTCCCTTATGCTCTCTCTTGGCTTTTTCTCTGCTGCCCCATGAACAGAATTCTGTTCCTCTCAATGTGCATTAAGTTTTGTTTCCAGTTAATATAAATTTTATTTCCTTTTCGCATCTCCTCTTGCCTTCTATTATGTTTGGGATGTGTATGTTACCTTCTACAGTATTTCCTATTACTTTTCCTATGACAGTCTCTTCCCCAAATAAACAGCCATGTAAAAATATGTAATCATGAGGATTTTCATTGCGATTTCTTCTTGCTAAACATTGTTCTAAATGAGGGCTAGCCAACATAGTGCCCTCTGCATGCTGCTAAACTATAAGATTCCCATCATTCCTTACTTATCATAACCTTGCTGGCCTGAGTTGCTGGAAGCAAGTTGTGCAGTGACACTTAGATATCAGCACCTTGGCTTCTCACGCTCTATAGTGATTGTGTCCCCTCCTCTTGTAGATGTATCTGTCATTTATTATATATAAACAAACATACAGTCATTTCCAAGAATGTATTCTGTTCATAAAATTTAACAACTTTATTCTTCCTTAATATGATGAGGCGGGGCTCATGAAGAAGGAAGCTTTTCCAGCATGCTACCAGGACAAAACAGTCTCACCCT
This sequence comes from Podarcis muralis, assembly GCF_964188315.1. Taxonomy (NCBI): domain Eukaryota; kingdom Metazoa; phylum Chordata; class Lepidosauria; order Squamata; family Lacertidae; genus Podarcis; species Podarcis muralis. Next base: position 60,256,055 of record NC_135663.1, read on the forward strand.
CCTCCGTGTAAAATCTGCTTAGCAGTTATGTACAGCACAGGTGGGCTATTTATTGTAATACAATTGCTTTATTCAGAAATTGAATTTCAATATTTAAACAGCTAAGAGAAAAAACCTGAAGTCTCAAAGAGTTGTCTGAGATCACATGATGCAGGTACCTGTTGAAGCGAAGTAGGCTTGAGTCTAGTTAGTGCCTAGAGAAGAACTACCTAGGAATTCTGTGTACAACATCTTAAGTTTCATGATGGACGCAGGATTTAATTAACTCAACTAAAATAAAATCAGTACCTTAGAGCTGGCTAAAGCATTTTTAACTACTATACAAAAATGAATTTATTAGGTTAACTTCATATATTATAACAAAGCCAATATGTTTGCTGCTAGGAAATGCTTCCATGTGGCAAGGCTAAAACATGGTCCATGGTCTCTATATAATTTCAAACTATCATGTGTAACATCTCCATGCCAGCTGTGAGTGCTATCAGCATGGGACTTTTCAACAAAATAGTGTCATTCCAGATGGTATTAACTCATGGCTCTTATTTACTTTGCATTTACAGATTAGTAATACAGGAGTGTTCCTTCAAGCAGTAGGGCAGGACCAATCAGTGGGTCATGCAAATCTTATCAGAGGATTACACAGAAGCTGGCAAAGTACCTACATTTTTAATTTGAGCCATTTCACAACTGAATTATATTAATCATTAAAATCTAGCAGACATAAAGTAAAAGCTATCTCCTCACATTATGGTACTTCAGTTACTCAACCCTGAACAGTCAGGAAGTATTCTGATCTAGCATTTTACTCTCCGATGAAAAGCATTGGTTAATCTTAAAACTTTTCAACATAGTTCACTGGCCCATGGTACTACATGCCAAAATCTTACTATTTATAAAACCTTCCTATATATTCTCAGAGGTGTGCATATGTACTTCTGAATTGTTAACTGGTTGATTTAAAAAAATCATATTCAATTTAAGATTGTTATTTGCAGTAACAGTAGTGGAGAATTAACCACATTGTGTATGGTAGCATAACTATTTGGACAGTTTAATTTTAGGGCAGTTTAAATTTAGGAAATTGTCATTGGTTAGTTCAACAAAAAATGAATAGGGGAGGAAGGGAAGGAGCTCCACTGAGCAACCAGAAGCCCCTGCGAAGGGTTTCCGCTGATTGGGCTCTTTAGGTGAATCATGCCTTTTGCTGTATTTTCCACCTGCTGACCATCTCATTCTTTGTAACCATTTTGGGGCTTTGTAAATAAAGTAAAACCTCATGATCTAATGCTATTTCCTCGTTGTAATTATATTCCGTCTTTGTAATTAAAAAGATATCAGATATCCCAAGGCCCAACATAAGAAGAATGTTTTCAGCCACTTCAGTGCAAAACTGAAACAAGAGGTTTCTTCCACATTCAAAAGTACTGTAGAGACTATAGTTTAGCCCTGTATAAACTGGTGCACTCTATAACATGCCTTTCAATTCAATCAATCCAATCAGCAACCATGAAGAAAAAAACACCTATACAAAGGGCTGGTTTGCACATAATACTAAACCATGCTTTGTAGATGAGCCTCAGTATGCCAAGTGTACTGTCAGGCTCATGCACTTCCCTTTTCCCTATGCAGCCAAAGAGGAGGGCTCTGACAAGTTTCCTTTCAGTTTCAAAGAATGCTGGCTTAGTGTTATGTGCAATCCAAAATTTCCAACATAAAAGAAACAAGAGGTAGTTGTTAAACAAGCTAACTTCGTATTTTATAATTTTTAATTTGATTTTCAAAAATATGAACATACAACAAAACCAATTCCAAATCTAAATGTCAAGATTGCTCTGAATCTCCTGACCTCCCCCCTATCCCTTCCATGGGCCCTATTAATCCTATTTTCAACTTCATATCACTACTCCCAATTTTTTTTATCTTTCTAAGTTATCCATACGTACTGTTACATTACAAGTGTGTTTAAAATCCTGTCAATGTATTAATATGCTTACAATAATCTTGTATATACATTATAAACCTTTCCCATTCTTTTTTAAAAATCTTGTCTTCTTGATTCCTGAGCTTCCCAGTTAATTTTGTCATTTCGGCATCATCCATCAACTTGATTTGCAATTCTTCTCTGGTCAAAACACGCTAACTTCAAACCATGCAAGCATTTCTACATGTTTACCTGTGCAGTATCCAATATATGGTACATTACAGGATCAAAATCCAAGACACTTAAAGAACATTACTCTAATTCCAGATACACATTGATAGATTGTGCCTGTTCAGTGTTAAGAAAGCAGGTTGCAGAATAAGGTAAAGGTAAAGGTAAATGACCCCTGGACAGTTAAGTCTAGTCAGAGGCAATTATGGGGTGTGGCACTCATTTCACTTCAGGCCGAGGGAGCCAGCGATTGTCCATAGACAGCTTTCTGGGTCATGTGGCCAGCATGACTAAACCGCTTCTGGCGCAACAGAAGGCAGAGCACATGGAAACGCCATTTACCTTCCCACTGCAGCGGTACCTATTTATCTACCTGCACTAGTGTGCTTTTGAACTGCTAGGTTGGCAGCAGCTGCGGCAGAGCAACGGGAGTTCATCCTATTGTGCGGATTTGAACCGCCAACCTTCCAATCAGCAATCCCAAGAGGCTCAGTGGTTTAGACCACAGCGCCACCTGCATCCCTCTGGATTGTAGAATATTCACTGTTTATCCAGACCCTAAAAAAATAGTTTATCAGCTTCAACACTTCAAAGAAAGAGGAAAAACTAAGAAAATGTCTGATTCTTTCTGTAATATCTATTCAACATAACTATATCCAACATCTTTCCCCTTGGAAGTAAATTATCTTTAGCATTGACAGTAATCATCTGTCTTTCAGATACTGAAACTATCCCATAATCTGCTCCACTGACTGCCGATGCGCTTCAAAGGAGTCAACAGTAGCTTGCAGAGCTGATCTAAGGGGCAGGGACTGGGAGATAGCCAATGACACAAACTGACACAACTTAGAGAAAATGAGATTTGCTACCAAGGTCAGCTACCGGCAAATGGTACAGAACTAGATAAATGCCTTAGAATCCATGCCATAGGTTACAGCTCATTTCAGGCAAGAAAGAACACGTGGTCAAATTTAATAATCAAATATCAGTATACTAAAAGAAACAAAAATTGAAAACATTATCTTCCTTCAATGTACAGAGAAATTTTTACCAAGGCCACACATAAGGAGTATGTGCATATATTTTATATAGCGATGTGCACAGCTACATTTGGCTTCGAAGTGCAGCATGAAATTGTAAAGTCCACTTAGAAAGAGGCAGATTAAATCAGACATTTGCATGGAATAGGACCTTTGGTGATGCACAACACACATTTAAAAATAAACCAGCTTTAAAAGTAGCATAGAGCTGTTTCTTTTACTTACAGAGCAAATCAATAGGTATACTGTTGTGGAAAGCTAAGACAGAGGCTGGATCTAGTCTAGACACATCGAAAAAGTGTTTCAGTTAAACACGTTGTAAACTTTATAAAGGGAAATCACGACGTCATCTGGTGTCACAGTATTATAACGCATATAAAGCTCTTTTTCTCTACGAACGTAGATGAGTCCAGAGAGAATGACAGGCAAATGACAGGGACCTACAGGCCATTGCACTTTTGGCAGTGTAACCTCTGACACAACTCAGTTGAGTTGGAATGATAAGCAGAGAATGACCATGAACATTCCAACTGTTGGACAGCCTCAACTGGTAGTTTTGCATCTTTGCATTCTATATTACTCACATAGTATAATAAAGCCACCTTATACACAGAAAAGCAGAGTACCTTTTTATTCATGGTTATTCATTGTTTGTCTGGAAACATTAAAGACTAATGTCTCAAAAACACATTAAAGCTGCAAGTCCCAAAACTTTGGGTAGGATCAAACATTAGCCATATTCAGAGTAGACCCATACACCAAGTACGACAAATGTTAGATATCACTCACTGTGATGTTCTTTATATCAATATTTATATCAACAGATTTACTAGCAGCAGTACCCGTTGCACCAACTCTCCAATATAATTGACTTATTTGTCTTATGAGTAAAAATGCTCAAAATAATTGAGTTATCAAATTCACATCAAGCGCAAGTTACAAGAACAGTGGCCCAAGGTGGGGAAGCATATTGAGTAGGAGATAGGTATACATAATACTACTGAACACAACTTAGGAAGAACTATAGTCAAGTAATTTGCATCTATAACTGGCATTTTATCATAATTATATTATTGTGAATGACTAATACTAAGGCCAACTACACTTGGGGTGAGCCCCCTTTCAGACAGCACCAAAAAGGGGTAACAGGAACCATTAATTACATCATAAGGTACATGGCTGAAATTGGTACCACTTGATAAAGTCCCCCCCCCACACACACATGATGGCTTTTGAACTAGAACGGGTAATCCTTCAGATACCTGGTCCTAAGCTGTGAAGGGTTTTAAAGGTCAAAAGCAGCACTTTGAATTTGGCCTGGAAAGCCTGGGAGCCAATGAAGATGGCAGAAAGTACTGGTATGAAATATCATACTTCATACTTTCAGTCATGCTTATCCACATATCCCTGCTAACTAGTGTTGGTGCCGACCTTTAAAGCCCTAAATGGCCTCGGCACAGTATACCTGAAGGAGCATCTTCACCCCCATCATTCTGCCCGAACACTGAGGTCCTCCTTTGAGGGTCTTCTGGCAGTTCCTTCACTACGAGAAGTGAAGTTACAGGGAACCAGGCAGAGGGCCTTCTTGGCAGTGGCACCCTCCCTGTGGAATGCCCTCACATCAGATGTCAAGGAGATGAACTACATAACTTTTAGAAAACATTTGATGGCAGCCCTGTATCGGGTAGTTTTTAATGTCTGATGTTTTTATATGAACTGGAAGCCGTCCAGAGTGGCTGGGGAAACTCAGCCAGATGGGTGGGGTATAAATAATAAAATTATTATTATTATTATTATTATTATTATTATTATTATTATTAAGCACATTTAAACTACTGTACTTGCTCAGTTATAAAACTGAGTAAATACCCTTGGAGAGGTCACACTCCCCCAGTCTAGGTTACTTCACAGATTTGATGTGAATAGTTTTTAAGGACTTCCATGTTTTAGAAGGGGACGCGGGTGGCGCTGTGGGTAAAAGCCTCAGCGCCTAGGGCTTGCCGATCGAAAGGTCGGCGGTTCGAATCCCCGCGGCGGGGTGCGCTCCCGTTGTTCGGTCCCAGCGCCTGCCAACCTAGCAGTTCGAAAGCACTCCTGGGTGCAAGTAGATAAATAGGGACCGCTTACTAGCGGGAAGGTAAACGGCGTTTCCGTGTGCGGCTCTGGCTCGCCAGAGCAGCGATATCACGCTGGCCACGTGACCCGGAAGTGTCTCCGGACAGCGCTGGCCCCCGGCCTCTTGAGTGAGATGGGCGCACAACCCTAGAGTCTGTCAAGACTGGCCCGTACGGGCAGGGGTACCTTTACCTTTACCTTTATGTTTTAGAAGTGCTACTGAATATAAGGGGGAGGGAGAGAAAAATAATAAACTACATTAAAGATTGAAATATACATAGCAAAAGGCTAAGTAGAATCTATCAAAGTTGCCCATTTGTAAAAGTTAAATGTGACATTTGCTAGTACACTAGTGAAAACAAACTAGTAAAATATCATCCTTTGCTAAGGTTATGAATGAAATAAGGGGATAGCTTATCTGCTAAATATTCTCACTACACAGCTGGTTTAACAGAATGTTCCTGACTCAATGTAAAAAGAATGCTTCAAACTGTTGGCAGAGACACAGCATCCTGAATCTAGGCCGTATGAATGTCACTTCATTGTTGTTAGTGAAAGAAAAAAAGTGCAGCTACAATCAAACCCCAGCCAGCATTGCAACACCATTCTGCCAGCTAAGCAAGCCTTTAAAAACAACAACAGTGAGATGAAGCAGTGTTTTGAGTGTATACATTTAAGCATACATACTCATAGAAGGGGTATCATAAAAAACCAAAAGTACATTGGGATTTCCTTTTGTAACAAGAAATCTCATTGACTGAAGTAGCTGGAGACAGTCTCTCAAAATGTAGCTATAGCACTAATTATATCCCATTGTCATTCTGTGTAAATTATACAATAGAAAATGCCACACTGTACCCCATTTAAAAGGAACATTTGTATTTTAAAAAGTACTCACTACTGAGCAACCATTAGGAATTTCAGGGAGCTAAATTACCACCAACAGGATTCCATTACATATAGTTTTCAAATAAGTAAAATAAGTACTTTGCAATTATAGTGTAATGTACAGAATAGAGCAAATTAATAACCTGGTTTAGAAAATTATAGCCTAAATAAGCATAATAATGCAAAGTATTCAGGATGAGCCAATCCCAGTCTTGAAGAAACTTTCCTGAACTTAATGAAACCAAACTGTTGATATTTTGAATCTCAGATAAACCAAAGAAAAAAAGACTGACCAAATGGAACCATATAGACCCATAATATATTTCAAGGTCACTGGAAGGAGAGATGTCAAGGAAAGTAGAATAAAGCAAAACCAGAAAAAGTGGAATAGTCTTCCTTAACTCTGATAACCAACAGGAAGGATAATGCACAGAATCTTCTAATATTATAGTAGATTGCAAAGGTTAGCACTTTGTTCCAAACCTCATCAAGGCATACTGAGAGGAAGCTGTAGGAAATAAATTGCATCCATTCCAGAAATTATCCACATCTCCCTAAGGTGACCTATCTCACAGCAAGAACCACTACTATGTAATATTTCTTTCTCCACTGCTCATAGAGGAAAGAAACTATTAAGACCTGAAATCCCAGTGATACAGAATACTGTTTTATAGCTTAAGAACAGTTCTATTTGACCAGAAAAAAGATCCATCCAGGATAACCCATAAGTGATCACAAGAGACCTAAATTTATAGGCAGCTGTATAATCAGTAAATAACTTGCCTTTGGTATATACTTATGAGGGGACATATATAATATGGACTATTTAAAGAACCGCAAGCAGCCTCAGCATATTTATCAATTCGCAACCCAAAGCATACCTTAAAGAAAATAGCAAAAGTTTCAAATATATGTTTAACACACCTCAAGACAGAATATATATAAATCAGGAACATCTTTCAATTGTTTCAAATCTCCTTTGGGTTGTTAAAAGGAATACATTTGAGCTTTGTTCATATACAAACTGAAAGCAGATATTTAAAATGTTACTAGCTTCTACTATAACCATGAATCACTTTTTTACTGTTTTCAACTTGCTCTGTATCCATGATCTGCAATTCTAACATAGCCTGGCACATGTGAATGGTTAAAAATAATCTACTAAGCGACCTGTTGAATGTTTAATGCTATATAACCTACAAGGCTCAATGAGCATTACAAGAATTGGTATTTGAATATATTCAAACTGAATATCATTCTACACAATGTACTGCTGGAGTAAGTTAAATAAAAGGAAAATTATATAAAATAAATAAAAGGAAAATTATTTGAAACAAATTATAATTGATTCTAGAAAAGGAAAGCTTACCTCCAAGTTTTGAAAAAGCTCTTCTTTCTAAGGTTATTTCATGTTGCCATGCAATGGTTATTTGAAAATTGCCAATATATACATCACAGATAACAATATAGAAGTGTCAGACCCATGTTCTGTGAACTAAACTATCATCCAAAAGAGATAAACGGAGTCAGAGATTCTAAAAATTTCTGAACTCTGTCCTGACTTCTCACGTTGCTGATTTCTACTCTCACCTACTCATACTTAAAAGAGCCAACCACCTCTTTCAAACATGAGAGATCCTTGCATGCAGTCATGTATGTTGCTGTACAAGAGGATCTGTGAATGAGGGACTAATTTCCAAATTTGTCAACAGAAGAGGATTTCTCTGACAGACTCCTAAAACCATTCACACAAAAATCTGAACAGCAAAGCAGCAGTTTTTTCTTGATCCCTCTTCCTCTCCAAAATTACGTTTGGACAATTTGTTTTGTGACTGCACTTATGCTGTCAGGGGGCATTCAATTCCTGCTAAAGGGAATGGTAGGCTCCATCTGCTTCAGTATGACAGACATCCCAGGAACCTTTGAGTGACCATACACCCAGGTAGGGGCCCATCCTGTAATTTGGGAATCACCAAGTTAAAGATTAGAGTTTCAGGCTTTTTAGCTAGAAACCTACTTGTGCTCACTTGAATTAATTTGTCTAAATGCACAGCAAAAAGCTGGGATTCATCTATAGAATGTTTAACAATGAAATTTTCTTTGCTTATTATGGATAAATTACATTGACTAAACAGTTCACTTGTAAGTATGTTAATGTGGAACTTATTTATGGTCTGCAGGCCTCTGATTTTGCTTCAAAAGCATTTTGTGCTGAAGGGAACTATGGAATAGTACTGAGCAGATCTGCTGCAGAGCCTAAGATCTAGAAATTGTCACCTCTATTTTTTGCAAAGAACCATTCCAAATGAAAGCAAAAAGCCTACTCACCCCCATCTCCCATGCACACACAGAGTTAGAAATTAAAGATAACATTTTGGAGGGTTTTGCATGGGAACTAGGAAGCAGATATTCTAGTTGCCTGTACTTATCTATCTCTCCCATTTGTCTTACACAAAATACTCTGTCTTTCAGCAGCTTAACATTCAAGAATTAGCATGCAAGGAGGAACACCCATGATGTAGCTGTCTCAGTCAAGATAATATACTTACAGCTGCTGCTCCATGACTTCAGCAGGGATTTAATGTTAATTTCAAAAAGCACAGAATCCTGGAGGCTCAACATCATGTCTCAGAGAGCTGCTGCAGCAGCAGCACCGGCAGCTACAGTTTTGGTGGTATGGCTTTCCTAACAGTCATCCTTTTTTGCTTGCAGGCAACAGAGTTTTGGCCCACAGCATCAGCGCTTCATTACCATGCAGTCTCCGAGTGACGCACAACTATAGTAGAAATGCTGCTGAATGCAGATGAACTCTCCAGTATGGGGGGGGGGGGAGCTTACACGCTTGTCAAGACAGGATGCCCTTCAGGATCCTCATATTTCTCAGTGCTGACACAAATCAATCCCACACACCAGAAACAAAAATAGAAGAAAGCTATTCAGATATTAGCTGTTAGTTAGTCACCTTGTTGTTAGTAAACACAGGCCAGTGAGAGTTTGGAACTTTAGGTACAATTTATTGCAGGAACTCTAATAATAAAAAGGATAATGGGAAAAAGAACTTTGCCTACTTGCAAACTGAAAATGAAGTATTATGCTCTATTAGATTGTACTCTATTAGACACCAACATCAGGACTGCTTCCCCCGGCATAAATGTATAGTAATGCATTCTTTCTATTCCAAACAGTCTGAACACAAGCAGAGACTTCTCAACATGCCCCTGAAAATGCAGAGTACAACTTCCTGCTTAATCTATTGGAGATTATGACAGCTAATGGAATGTGAGGGGCACTGTAACCATGCTATGAGCTTTCTAAAAGTACTTAATGCAATATTTCATATCTCATTTCCTAAACAGTGCCCACTTAGGAGAGAAAGAAGTCACAGAAGAGGCAGATACTGTATTTAGTTCACCTCCATACAGTATCAACATTTATTGTTACTTTGTCCCCACAAAAACAGACAAAAGCAATTCTGAAAGAAGGTTAAAATGTAATCATAGATTTCATTTGGCTCCTTGTTTGAGAACTCGGAATACAATATATATATATTTTCCCAAAGTAACTTAAAATACAGTCATGAGGCACTCAATATTACATTGAACAAAAATAATTATAGGCTTCAAAATAAAATCCTTATAACCAAAACACAGATATTTGAAAAATCACAACCACATGAGGTAGGCAATGCCTAGATGACAAATTACCGGTATTTGTTTAATAAATTATCAATTAATCCCTACCTTGCTTCTTCCTCCAGAGAATGGAGCAGAAGTAGGTTCCATTATATGGTTAAGAAGAGGCAACAACTTTCCATACAATACCAAAGTTGTGGAACACACTGTCACAGAAAAGGTGACCGCCAACATCTTAAAGCAGTGATGGCGAACCATCGGTCCATGAACCTAATTTGGTCTGCAAGTTTTCCCCAAGCCATATCCACCAGCCCCACATATGATCTCATATATGTGACATCAAGAGCAGAGTAGGTAAAGACACAGCTCCCTGCAAGGTTTGCAGGCATCAATGGCCAGCAGTACCTGCAAATCCCAGAGGCTTTGCCCTCACTGATCTCAAACCACACGGCCAAAAGAAACTGCTTCAACTGATGGCATGGTGATATTAGATGACTGACAAGTGGGTAGGCCTGGGCGATATATCACCCAGGACCAGTATGAAGAGCAGACCGCAATGCTGGTGAAAACCACCACTGCTCCTGAGTTCCTCTGTTAGCAGCGTCTACTGGAGGGAGTCAAGAGTTCCTTCCTCCAGCGGGCGCTGCAAGCAGAGGGACTCAGGAGCAGCAGCACTTTCAGCAGCGATATACTCCTGAGTGAAGCTGACATCGCGGTCTGCCCTCATACGGCACCGAGGGAGAAACAAGCTGTATTGGCAAGGCATGATACAGCTTGTTCTTTAAACTGCTCAGCTAAGGAAGTGTGCCAGCCTTGCATCAGCCGGGCAGTTAACTGTTTAATTATTACCTGCTGATGTTTAGTTTGAGTGTTTACTATTGGATTCTAATGCATTACTGCATATTGCTTTATTTGGTATAAATTGTTTATTTTGAAGTTGTTGTGATTTTTATTTAGGATCTGATTGTTACTATTAATGTTCAATGTTTTATTATTATTTTTGTGTGTGTTGGAAGCCGCCCAGAGTGGCTGGGGCAACCCAGCCAGACGGGTGGGGTATAAAATAAAAAATAACAATAACAATAAGAGCCTTCAGCCCGGTATTGGCTCCTGCAAGCATGTGGCAGTATGGGCGCTCCGGGGCTGGCTCAGTTGGGGAGGGAGAACCTTTCCGATCCCCAGCTGAGCTGAGTAAACAAACTTGTTGTCCCAGCCCACAAGCACCTGGGTGAAAGCACCTCAGCTTCCACAGTTAGAGCTGGGGCACCTTACGGGCAGAGGCCAATGCAGATGTTTTTTCAATATCACTGTATACCACCAAACTGCAATGTTTAGCTGGCGATACATCGTGATGTTAAAAAGCTGATATCGCCCAGCCCTACAAGTGAGTGGCCGTGGCCATTTGCCAAAAGTAGGGGACGTCAGGATCTGACCCACCAGCTATAACCAGTTCCCCACCTATTTTTAAGAGAGAAGACACATTTAATGAGATGCATTCAGACTTGAGTGTATCTTTTTACAGCTTTCAGGAACAGTCCATGAATAGAATCTCACTGTTTAGAGGCAATATATTTCTGATTATCAGATACTTCAGGAAGATAACCATTACCTCTGCCCTGCTTGTGAGCTTCCAGAAGGAACACCCAAGCTTTTGTAATTTAGTTTAGCCTAAATGAAGATTTCTTTATGGCTCTCTGCAAACAGTAATATATGCAACCATGTGAGCGGAGTCCTTCCTCTCAAGTTCCAGGTTGTCATTGTGTTCAGTTACATAAAGATTAACACTTTGAATGGCCACTATATACCGTCATTTCAGACTCAACAGCGTTCTTCTCAAGCCTACTAAGGTCTTTTCCTAAATTAAGACGGCCATTTTTATATTTAGTGCTAGAACACCTAAAAGGTAAAGGTAAAGGTACCCCTGCCCGTACGGGCCAGTCGTGTCCAACTCTGGGGTTGCGTGCTCATCTCGCTTAAGAGGCTGGGAGCCAGCGCTGTCCGCAGACACTTCCGGGTCATGTGGCCAGCGTGACGAAGCTGCTCTGACGAACCAGCACCAGCGCAGTGCACGGAAACGCTGTTACCTTCCCGCTATAAAGCAGTACCTATTTATCTACTTGCACTTAGGGGTGCTTTCGAACTGCTAGGTGGGCAGGAGCTGGGACCGAACGACAGGAGCTCACCCCGCCGCGGGGATTCGAACCGCCGACCATACAATCGGCAAGTCCTAGGCACTGAGGTTTTACCCACAGCGCCACCCGCATCCCTTGCTACAACACCTATTTCTCAATATTATAATGGATGTGAGAAATGGATCTGTTACAGGGGAATAGTCCTACTGCTTAAGCAGGGGATATATGACTAATTGTGGGGGTGGGGCAGAGAAATGCATTATCTCCAAAGGAGCAAAATCAGTCTGTTAATTGGTTCTTGGCTTAGAGTGACCAATTGATAAGACACTCTAGGAACTAGAACAACATGCTGAATTATAGCCTCGCCTATTGGTGTGGGTTGTTTCTGGCTCTTTTTGTGATATGTTTGTAAACTGCCTTGACACACATGTAAAAGATAAATAATAAATTATGAAATAACAATAAATAAATACAGAATCTCTGGAGAAATCAGTTAATATTTCTACACCTCTACATCGCTTTAGTGTGCCTGCCAAAAACATAAATTCAGATAGATATCAGTTTGGCTATATCAGCCTTAGACTTAGCTACAACTTCCATTTACCTGTACAGTATGTGCACTAGATGGTTTGTTTTAAAAGGGCATAACTCTTCCAGTCAACCTACAACTTCTATGGGATTGCTTGTAGTTATCTGGAGTTTATTTGCTAGCCCATACAGTTTTTATGGCTAAACTCATTGCCTGGTTGATGCACGTTGCTGAGGCCCCACAAATCCACCACATACTAGCTTTAAAATTTGTCCAGCTCCATTTAAAACACCCTGTTTGTTTGCCTCATAGCTCAGAAGCTGGGCTTTCCTTCAGTAAAATCCAGAGTGCTCAAGTATTTCCATATATGTGCAAGTTGCATAAGCCATGAAAAAGTCCATGGCAAGGTAACAGGAGCTGCTACTATCAGATTATAATTAATAGAGATCTGAGCACAACAAAGTTTGAGCCACAGTAGACATAAGATTTAAGATATTTTTTAAAGCATTTCCTAGTAGGTATAGAAACAATTCTGAGTACATTACTGACGGCAGTGGTGCCACTTTATGAAGGTGGACTGTTCTCAGGAAATATACTTTCAAAAGCTTATACATCCCATTTCAGGTATCATGGATGGCAGATAGAGTGGGTTGTCAATAAAATTCACATTGCCAAAGTACAATTGAGGGAATTGCACAATATACTTTACATTACTGTTTGCAGTGTTCCTCAAGAGACTTACTGTGAGACACCAACAAAAAGCAATCAGGACTTACAGACTCAGGTTGCTAGCCACACCCTTGCCAATCTGACTAAATTTGTTACCTATTGGGCAGCACTGCCCATAACGGTAGCTGGAAAGATTAGGAATAAGTTTATGTACCTTTGCAACAGCCAGAGGTGGAACACTACACTGTTAACTGTCTTGAAGTTAATTTTTCCCCTTTGTACTTTGTTTATAATGCTACAGTTGTAACAACTTATGACCAAAAGTAATACATTGACTGATATTTTCAAAGAGTACAAGGAGATCAAGAACGGAGACCCAATGTTTGTAGATACTGTTTGTAACTAAAAATGAATCTACAAAAATAGGTAACGCATCATGCTTAGTTCTTCCCACGGCACCTTCCCTTCATTATTATTTTTACAGATGGCCTTAAGTTTTTTTGCACAAGTAGTCTGAATTTTGAAGACAGTTACCAATGACATCAATCTAATAGGTGAACAAATCCTTTTAGCATATGTTTTCAGTCCAATATTCCTTTCTAATTAAGCACTACCCTGTTATCTATTTTAAGAAGACCACATCACTATTATCAATTTCATATAAACCTTAGGTACAAATTATTCTTTTTTTCATTTATACAACAGAACAATACTTGGTTGAAGTTGCACAGGTATCTCCCTTTATGAAACAAATAGGAATAAAATTCCATTTTCTTATTATTGTTACAAGTTTTTGCAAAAGATCAGGTTTTCACCAATACCTATGTCAGTAAGTGCAGGTTATAAACCTAAATTCAGCTTTCATAAGACCATCAGCAGCAACTTCCCATTGCTTATCAGTAAGCTACTTGTACACAGAACAAGCAGTCTAATACTGTACTTATTCAAGTTTACTTAACTTTACTACAAATATCGTAACACGTACAGCTATCTCCTATTAACAAGCCTTTTAAGTTGGGTTATATTTCACATTTAATCATTACCTGTGTCAGACCCCCATCTTCTATTAACATCCCACTGGTAATTCAGCAGTTCTCTGCGTGTGCTAGAAGAGCACTTCATTCCATTATCAGGATACAAAAATAGAAATAAGCAGATAATTTAAAGAGGATTCAGCTGCTGTCTACTATTGTAAAAAGCATGATTGTAGGATACTATAATCTGCATTTCATAAATGCCTACCTCACACAGTTCTGCAATAGTAGTAATGGAAACGATTTGGAGAAATTTCTAATGACATAGCCAGTTGGCGGCATTTAAACAGACCAAATAGAGAATTAATCTTCAACTGTAGGATTAGAGTACTTTATGCCTGTTATCTCAATTGCTCAACCAAGCTAGAGTACATCCAACATAAATGTTAAAAGACCTCTTTCATTTCAACTGCTGCAGATTGCCACCTGCAGTCTCACTGTGTTACAGTAGCATCACTTCAATCTAACTGATTATCAGTACTTTCAATTTTAACTATGTTTAGCAAGAAAACTAAGCTGCCAGTGAACCTCACACTAAATTATTTTTATGTGGAGTGCTGGCTGTGACTCTAAAACTTACACACCCACTCCAGTTCCTTAAATCGAATTAGAGGCAGTCGGTTGCTTGAATTTCAGCAAGTAGAAGATGGTAAATTGAATCAAAGCACAAATATGTCTGCATTTAGTAATAACAAATTTTAAAAAATCACAATGGCTAGACAATACCATGTTCACAAGCATAGCTTAAGCTTTTTGAATTTGAGAAGATAGTATGATAAAATTAATGATGCATTAGAGTTACCTGTCCACACCAAAATAAACTTCCCTCCAAATATAGCATTTACTCAAGAACTGATACACACCTCTTATTCACAGTTAAAGTGATGCATAATTTCTGTCTAGGCCGTTCTACTTAAAATACAAAACATGTTGGCTTCACAAAGCTGCAAAAGTGTAGTGACTGAGCTACAAATAAAAAATCCCTAGTTCTAATCTTACCTTTTCTTTCTTGGACCATGCTCTCTGCTTCCTTGAGGAAGGACTTCTGGCAAGAGACAGGTCCCACATCGCAGTGGTTGGCAAGAATGTGTTTGCTAAGAGTCTCATGAACCTGATTAGGAGAGCTTTAAACTAAATCCTGAGGGGGAAGGGGAGGCAATATTACAGATGACAGGGGACCACCTGGTACTTGGGATAATAGCTTCATTGATGCTCAGGAAACTGAAGTGGTGCTACAGAAACTTGCTAATGGGCAAAAAACCTACAATACGACTTGCGTCTGGAATGTAGAAATTAAGAGGTATAAAGTGGTACCTCGGGTTAAGTACTTAATTCGTTCCGGAGGTCCGTTCTTAACCTGAAACTGTTCTTAACCTGAAGCACCACTTTAGCTAATGGGGCCTCCCGCTGCCGCTGCGCCACTGGAGCACGATTTCTGTTCTTATCCTGAAGCAAAGTTCTTAACCTGAAGCACTATTTCTGGGTTAGCGGAGCCTGTAACCTGAAGCATATGTAACCTGAGGCATATGTAACCCAAGGTACCACTGTAATCTGTTCAAAAGGAATAGACCAAACAGTAATGGTCTAGCAGCATTATATGTAAAGGGTGTGTGCACTTGTGAAAAGATCCATGACCTGCACTGCAGTGGTTGGACTAGATGACCCTTGGGGTCCCTTCCAACTATACAATGCAGTTATTCTATGGCCTGGAGCATGGAAGGCAAGCTGAGAGTATATAGGGAAATATTGTAGGAGAGAAAACAATAGTGACCTTACTGTGGGTGTCTGTTACAGACTTCCAAGAGAGACTGAGGACTTGAATGATGCCTTCCTAGGGTAGATTGCCAAACACTCAAAAAGGAGAGATACTGTAGCCATGAGAGATCTCAACTACCCCAATATCTGTTGGAACTCAAACTTTGCTAAGAATGTAAGGTCCAACAAATTCCTCCATTGCCTCCCTGGCAATTTCATTTCTCCAAAGATGGAAGAAGCAACAAGGAGGTCATCTATCTTGGACCTGGTCCTCACAAACAGGGAGGAACTGATTGACAAAGTGGAAGTACTGGGAACCTTGGGAGGAAGTGATAATGTCCTTGGGTTTCATGATACAGAGGCAAGTATTAGATTACATGAGAGCTCAACAACAGAAGGTTAAGTATTGGAAAGTGTCAGTTACCGTATGTTTATTTCAACTGCCTAGAAAGATCATGGTTAATGTGGAAGACTGGAATTTATCATGAGGTTCCTAACATAAACCTGTGCTGCAGTAAGTACTAGATACCTCCCTTCCATATTGTTAAGAATGTTTGCCATTTCAATAGTATATTAAATTCATTTAGACAAGAAATGCATTCTTGAGATATTTTCACAGAAAAGAGAAGAGAAAGCATAGGGGTTTGGTCACCTGTATTTTTATAATAGGATGGATTATTTTGGCAAAAGAATGGAGAAAATCTTGGCACCAAATATTAGAAGTATGGAAACCATAAATGTGGAATATTACACTGATGAACAAAATTACTTGCTATAAATTTATCTGGAGAGAAAACCAAAACTACAAACCGGATCACCAGAATCAGTTGAGACTAAAATAAGTAATTATTCATCATATTAGCTATAATATAAAAAGGAAACAAGGAATGGTCTTAAAAATGTGTAACTGGGATTTTACTGGTCCTTATGTTGGACACTATTTATATTTTTTTATTGTTTGACATTTTTCAAGCCATACCAAATGAGCTTAAATACAGAAAAAGAAACACTCACTGGATTTCACACAGAAATCTCATGCTATGAGGAACAATGTAACCAAACCATCAACTAATTCCACATTTAAGGGTCAAAGTCATCACAAGCTGTCATCCTCAAATGTGGCTTCATACCAAGAAAAAGGGTAGGGAGAAAAAAGACAAAATAGAATAGAAGATTTCAAGCTGGACACAGCTACTATGATCAGGCAAGACATGAAGCTGGAATTCAAGCACAAAAATACCCAATAAAGCAATAGGATCATGAGTTGCATCCAACATGGCAATATTACATCTTTCGCATTAGTCATGCAACATTTCTTTTTACTATATTTACAGCAGTCCAGCAAAATGTGCAGATATACATTTTAACGGATCTCAATTCTATCCACGAATTGGACAAAATGATCTTTCTACAGTAAACAATACAGAAACCTTACAATGTCAGAAAACTATCTGCAGCATTTTTAAATATCATGGTCCAACATGGAAAATCTAAGCTGACCAATAAAAACACTTTTTTAATAAATTACACTTGCCTTGAACTTCAAAAACTTACAGAGATACATACTGTAATTAGGATGCAAAAGATGAATGTCACCTTCTATAGTCTGCCCTAAGGAGAGCAGGTTGGTACGTGTCATTTTCAGCAGCTTTGGAGAACTTTCACAAATAGTACTTCCAACATCCAAAACAACATCTCCTGACATGACGGAAGGCACCATTTTTTTAAAGAAATCCATGCTTGAGTTTTACCATTCCCAGAACATTGATTAAAGTCTCCAGTTTAGCTGCACGAAGTGCAAGTCCAGGTGCTTGTGCAAACTTCCTTGAAGAGACGCTAAAAGCAGCCTGTGTACTACTTTGCATAATGATGTCATCCCACAACTGGGTGGTGCTCAAACACCAGCAAACCAGCTCCTAACTGGAAAGTTTTAAAGCCATACGTTTCACTGACTGAAACAATTCAGTCATTAGATATACCCTTAAACTGGTAATTAATAAACTAATCAATTTAGCAAAATTATTGCTTTAATGATTCATAAACATGCCATGTGCATACACACACAAGCTTATTTCTATCCAATTAGCTGGACGTTTTCATTTTATCTTGTAAAGGGAGGAGTATGCATCTGCACTCACCGATAGCAGTTATCACTGTGAAAAGTCTGCCAGTTATCAGTTTACAACACCACATAGTCTGGATCAGTTCAGTTTGTGACATGACTGAGTAGAAACAGCTTTTTAAAAAAGCTTAGATTATTTGCCTCAAGTGGAATAATGCTAGTGAAGAATTTAAGTCACAAAGCTTTATATAAAAAGGAAGCAGAAATTTGTTTTCTGCAACAGTTCTTTATTCAAAGATGTCATTTATGTGGAAGTAAATGAAACACGTGCACAGCTTTTATTTCTATACCATCTTGATTTTCAAAGGTATTGGCAAAACAGTGTACAACACTACATTATAACAAATAATTTCAACAAAACAACACTGAAGGCGATTTCTTTAAATATTTTTTCCTAAACATTTCCAACTCCTTAAGAGATAAGCAGAACTGCAGCAAGATCTATGGCAGTCTGACCAGTATATGAAAATGAGCTTATTAAGCACCATTTTTACACAAATAGCTTTTTTATATGTTTTCATGTAAAGCCTTTTTACAAAACTAGCCTTGCTTGCCTCATTTGCTACTATGAATTCTTTCCAATATCCACAATTGGTCTATTCAAGGTAGTTCACTCATAGACGATTAAGGAAATACATGACTTCAGGACTACTATTCTACTCCCCCCTGCCCAACACACACAGAGAGGGTTTTTTTACCTTACTTAAAGTTTAGACTATCTGTACTGAGGTTAGATTCAGGCATGCTGGCATCACACTTGAATCATCTTTTAAAAGTGTATGAAAAGTCAGAAAGCAGAAGGAATGAACTGTTTGCTCATACTTCGAGTTTGTCAACAAATGATGAATTCTTGTATTAGCCAGTGAGGGCAAATTTATAGCAATTTCCTTCCTGCAAGTACACTTCGTTGGTAAATATTGCTAAGAGGAAACCATAAAAAAAAAAAATCCAAATGAAACTATTGCATTAAGCAACAATATATAAGCAACAAATCTGCAAAATGCTCCTTGTTCCATGTAATTGCACATTTTTTGTTAAATTCATGCTACAGAGATATACACATTCAGATACATAGGGGATGGCATCTGACTTAAGTTACGTTCAGAGTAGACTAACAGAAATCAAGGTACTTGGGCATAAATTATTTCATATATACACACTTACCACCGTTTCAGTCAGAAAGCATCTAACTGGAGTTACAATTGTTGGGATGGCTAGTTGAGCTGAACTTTGTGATACACACCATCACAGAGGAAGACAAGAATTTTAGCTAAGGAGAAATGAAATAAAACTAAATTACTACCTGCACTGAAGTAAGAACATTGCATTTATTCATTTTATTTTATTTTTAAGGTAACTGCCATCAAATGCACAAAGTTAGGTGAACTTCAGTACAAAAATGTGTTCAAGCCAGGGCTCCATCTCTTAAACTATTAATCACCCTTCATTTTATAGCTACTGAAATTCACATATTCAGAATACAGGAATAGGTACTTGAAAGAAGAAGCGCTGCTGGCTGAACGTCTTTCATACATTTGGATCCACATATGTTGCACAGTTATCTTTTTTCAGATTGAATTTTTTAAATTTATAGCCTTTAGTTTGTATCAGTCTTCCCAACCTAATGCCCTTCAGAAACTTTGAACTGCAATTTCCATCATTCCCAGCCAGCATGAACAATGATCAACAAGTCTTCACCCTAAACATCTAGAGGGCATCAGACTGGTTTGGAAGATTACCTGGATTTGACCGTAACAAAAATTAAACAAATTTCAAGCAGAAGCCAACATCCATCATCATGCAAGTAGATTTCTGCTTCCTGTCTTGCTGCTGTAGTCAACTACACCCTTTGCAAATCTGTTAGTGTCTGGAGCAGATATTGAGCGGGGAGAGGCATTCATTCTGCCAACAATGTTCATTTCGCTGTTGACATTCCACTAGAAAGTTTACATTATTTTCCTGCTAGATAATTTTAAAATATTTTATTCATATACAATGTTAGTAGCATTCAAACAAATTGCATGAAACTGAGAAACCACTCAAGTTTATGGTCCCAAGAATAATATACCCTGAGCACACACCATCCCATTCAAACTTCGAGGAAGGATGTTTGTCTTCCACTCTGAGACCCTTCTACAAAAGCTAGAAGTTACCAACACCAAGAATGGATATGAGTTAGTAACAATTCCTCTATTTCAGCCTGCCCTTGAAGGGACTCTACCCTTGCTTGAGTTAACCTGCTTATGGCAAGCCCCAGATTACCTAACACTACTGAGTTCACAACCAGGCAGTGCAACTATTGAAGTCCAAGGGCAGGGATTCTGCTTCCATGTATGCAGATATAAGGTGATCCTGCAGCTCTTGCAAAAGAGGCTTTGGGGGAAGGTTGCCCCAGCTGTTCCTGCCACCTGCTATGCTGCTGAACCCCAGGACAGTCCATTCTTTCACAAAAAAACAAAACAAGAAGTCTGTCAAGAGCAAGGTCAAAAGGCTATGAAATGTACAAGGTAAGCTGTAGTACTGTCAGATTTCTATGCGGAGTCCAAACAGAGTTGACCTCGTGCACATCAGCAATCTAATATAATACTATGTTTCCTGCTCTGCAAATTTAACACCTATAGAGGGACAGTGGTGACAGATGTATCACCAGCTTAACATGGAGGGATGGAATTTGCTAATAAATTCTATGCCGGCAATTTCATGCTACCTCTATTGTCTTTATTGGAATATGGTGAATGAATCCAGCAGCAGAGTTTTGAGAGACTGAAATGTTACCCAAGTTCTGAATGTTCCCATTTTAGTTAAATCCATGTTCACTGCATAAAGGCTGACCTGTCTGCCCTATCAAAACAGTAGGAGGGCATTTTTTGGCAGGTAAGGTGATATGTAGTTGAATGAGCCAATGATTAAATTTATCAAGTCCAGTGTTCCCTGACCAAATATTTGGGGTGGGGAAATCTTAGGATCTCAGTCTTCTGAGTCAGCGTTCAACTGACAGATTGTTGCCCAGCCCTCTAAATCTCTAGTTCTGGATTATATTAATTGCCTTAATTCAACAGTGTCTATCAGAACTTTTATCTCCAGACACAACCATCACATTTCAAAACAAGTGTAAGGAAAGGACAGAAACATATTAAAGTTTTTAAACACTGTTTAAAAGATGGGGAAAGCTTCCAAAATATGGCTACATTCTGTTTTTATAAAGTCATCCAACTGTTTCCAGTTTTCTCAGGTTTAGTTGCCAAAACCTCACAACAAAATACACTATAATAGATTATTTGTTTACCTCAGAGATCAAAGCAAATTACTTATATTGGCTCCAGGAAAACAGCCATCGGATTCCAAAGAACTCTTAATTTACAATAATAAAATCAAATAAAATGTTGTTTTGTAAGGATTATTTTCTATTTGTATCAGTTGTCTTTAAAAAAAAATCCAGTGTGTCTTAACTTGGGATTTTAGCTCTGGACATTACTTCACCATGCTGATTCATTTATTGCATTTTATAAGATATTCCATGTTAATTATATTCAATTTTTTATTTCCCATGTCATAAGACTTGAATTTCACTTTGACAGAACGTGAGTAATCCTCTTTGTAATTCTAACCTTATCCCCCAATTTCAGATGCAGAAAGCTGGGAGATGTATTATGCTGATGATTGTAATTACAGATTACAGTATGCCATCTGCTATAAAGGGCTTTATAAACAGTACTGAAATATAAGTATCTCAGCCAAGCTTCACCTGATAAAAATCTGGATCTTTGTGATGATAAAGCAATGCTCCTTATCTGTAGACAGATTGGCCAGTATTGTGCTGATTATACATTTTTAACAAGAACTGCAACTCCATTTAGTGCTCCAAGGATACTGCAAATTTTCCATTCACAAATTAAGAAGAAAATGCAATGTCATGTGGCCTAGTAAACAGAGAATAGCAGCACAGTGGTGGTGAAAATTTTAAATGCATGTTAAGACTTAAGAAGGGGAAATAAGACACTCTTGATGGTCCATATCAGAACCTAAAATAAAATGAAATATAAATTACTGCAGATTTCTTCCCACTTTCCTTGTCCAAGGAGAGTAATGCTTGTCCATGCCCACAGCATTACGAATTTTCTATCCTTAGCATTCTGTAATTTTTTATCAACCCCGTCTGCAGTCTCTATAGTAATACTTTGTATTCTAATACTAATTTTGTTTCCAAAATAAAGCCTCCTCTATTTTTTTTAAGTGTGCAAATCCTTGAGCTATACTCTCCAAACTGTACCATCACCAGCAGAGGAGCATGTGGGCTCGCTGGCATCCTTGGCAAGGAGCTGTGCCAGCACAGCGCCCCCTATTTCCTTGTGCATTTGCCAAATGAGCGTGTGAGCCTCACTCGGCCACCCAGAGCAGCAGACGAGCAGTGCAGGAAGTGCTCAGGATGGGCAGCTGGGCTCCTAGCTGCTCTGAGCCAGAGTAGAAAGGGACGATTTTGCAGGCCTGACCACCAAACGTACAAGCTTTTTGTATGGAAAACTGATGGATGGGAAAGTTTTAGTGTAACTATTAAACCAAACTCTCACCAGTGTCCACTTTTGATTTGTAACTGAACAAAGTGTAAAAACAAAGAATTACCAGTACTCTAAGCTGGGCTGATGAGGATAGATGATGGATGACTGGTGAAGGACCCTGCATGAGAGGCAGGGAAGAGAAAAACTCCCGGGGTGGGAGGCTAGGAGAAGAAATGGAAGCTGAGATCTGAAAACATCCACCCCAAATTTATAAAGTGATGTGGTTTGACTATAATCACTACATTTTTCACAGTGAGAAAGTGAATTCAGTTACAAGGCTCAGGGCATACACTAATTTCAAGTTAAAATTTCTTGATTTCTAGTTTTACAGGACCCAAGTTTCAAAGACACACGGTTAAAAGGAGAATTCTTGGATTTTTCAGTGTTTGTCTAGTCTGGAGGTTATGAGAGATCCGGGCCGGCCAATATGTATAGAAAATTGCGCCCCCTATCCCACCTGAGGCAACCGGAGGCAGCCTGGGGAAGCACCAACATGGTGAAGGAGGGGGGGGGGGAGAGAAAAACCAGGAGGACAGAGAGAACAGGAAGTGGCAGCTCTACCCTTCCTAGGTGATGGTGAATCGTGCACTCCTCTGGGGGCTTCAGAGTCACACCAGGAAGTGGAGGAGGAGGAGGCAAGTCTCAGTGGGTGGGTAGCTGCTGAGGCTCCTCGGCTGCAGTGGTGGAGCTTCAAGCTCCAGCGGGGGGCAGAGAGCAGGCGGGGGCGTGGCTGGTGTGCATCCCAGGGGCGTGGCACACTGCCTGCAGGGGCGTGGCTCACGTCCTGGGAGCATGGGGTGCCGTCTGCAGGGGCGTGGCACCCAGCACACGGGGGCAGCCGTGATGGCACCTCACCAATATCGTGTTGCAGAGGGTGGTGCGCTCCCCCTGCACCCCTGTTCCTCCAGCAGTGCTCGGCTGCCACCCTTCCCAACTGTCCCCAGTCTGCCGCCTAAGGCAACTGCAGGAGAAAATGGCCTCAAGTCTCACTTTATCCAGGACAGGCTGCAACTCCTGAGTAGTAGTAGTAATAATAATAATAATAATAATAATAATAATAATAATAATAATAATTTGTTTATACCCCGCCCATCTGGCTGGGTTTCCCCAGTCACTCTGGGTGGCTTCCAACAAAATATTAAAATATAATAGTCCGTCAAACATGAAAAGCTTCTGCATGACAAAGACTTCACTTGAGGAGGCGTCAGGAGATTCCAGGACCTGAGGCAGTCTGAAGTGCCTTAGCTGATGGATAAAGCCATCTTTCTCACTCTGGCCTTGATAAAAAGTAGACAAAAGCAGCACTCAGTTGCCTTTCCACACCTGTATTAATGCAACTGCAGAAGCCATGGAGAAATCTGGAGGCAAGCATTTCTTAAATACAAGCATGTGACTTGAAAAAGTGGCCAGACACCCAGCTAACATTTCTACCAATTGTAACAGAACAAACTTTCAGCACTCATCCCTTCATCATCCAGTCAGACAGTAATAGTGCCTGTTTGGTACTCTAAAAGCCTCACGTGATTAGCAGCATAGGACTATGCATGCACTTCTGAGCCATTTATGTTTCTCTGTACAAACTACAATAGTTCTAAGCCTCTTACTCTTTAATACCATGACCGTCTTCTTTAAAAGGGAAAAAACCAATAAATTTACATCTATTTTTATTTGGCCACCAGATGGCAGTGCAAAATACTCCATGAATGAAAGGTACATGTAGATCTGTCAACAAGTACCTTATGTTTAATAATTATTTACTTTGAGCACCTAAAAGCCTAGACTAAAATACACTCTCTGAAATTAGGTTTATGATTTGAGGACAAAGTACTTAAACAAGAGTCTTCAATGGTAGTGCACATGTTTTGCATGCAGAAGGTTGAATCTCCAGCTCGGCCTGACACCCTGGAGAGCTGCTGCCTTAGTTAATAGACCAGGGGTCAGCAAACCTTTTCAGCAGGGGGCCGGTCCACTGTCCCTCAGACCTTGTGAGGGGCCGGACTATATTTTGAAAATAAAAATAAAAATGAATGAATTCCTATGCCCCACAAATAACCCAGAGATGCATTTTAAATAAAAGGACACATTCTACTCATGTAAAAACACGCTGATTCCTGGACTGTCTGCGGGCCAGATTTAGAAGGCGATTGGGCCGGATTCAGCTCCCGGGCCTTAGTTTGCCTACCCATGTAATAGACAATACCAAACTACATCCAGCTACAATTGCAAATCTACCACTTTTTATTTCCTGTTTTAACTACAAAATGTTTTCACTATTTGCCCACATGCTTCTGAAATATCTACGGTAGGTTACTTTCCCACCCCTAACTAAAGCCTACAATCTCCATGGAACTGCCCTACTCAAGAAGGATAGGTTCTGCTGCAGAATGTTTTTGGTACCACAATAAATGTTTTTAAAGGTTCCTCACTAATACCATCTTGAGTTTCATGAGAGTTTCCTCTTATTGCTTGTGCTGCACCTGCTATGAGCAGGCAATTCCACAGAATGTGCTTCCTCAAGAAGTGAGACAGCGTCACCTATCGTTTGATCCTTGTTTCATGAAATGTGAAATGCTTAAGAGAGCTCTTGTGGGATAAACCATGACTAACAGGTATAATTACCACCAATTACCAATTTTCAGGAACACAAAAATAAGCCCAAAAGCAACAGCAACTAAATTCAAAAGGGAGAGAACAAAAATAGAATTAGAGTAATCTTTTAAATGAGAGATCAATTTTAAAGAGACCAAGACTTTTATTTTTAAGTACTTCAGTTTCACTCAAGTAAATCATAGAATCATAAATAATGTTTGGATGTGTCCTTAGATCAAGGTCTCAGAGATACTTCTAATTTTCTTCCCTCGTCCATCCCTTCCTATTAAGGAAAGTTCTCTTCTCTGTTATGCATTCTGATGTTTTTGCCAGGCAACAGAGAAGCCAAATGTTCTTTCTTTTTCCAAGGAGAAGGGAATACAAAAAACTAATGATCCTGAAAACAAGTGTATAAGAGTACGATTTTGATCACAGCAAACTTTGCTACTGCTAAAATCTATATCAGAGCTGCAACATTTAGTCAGTTTGATATCCACTTTTTAAAAAGTCTTACAATCTTTGATTAGACAAGGATATATACAAAAATATTTACAAGAGATGTAGACAGCTGGTGGCAACTTACAGAAAGTCTTTCTGTTTCTCACACACAGAAAACAGTGCGTATAAGACTATGTATACAGATGCCATAATAGGAATTAAGCATTCCTTTTTTCCTTCAGAACTATTACTTTTATTTATTTGCATTACATTACATGTTTATATAAACTGAAACTTGTAGGATGAGTCAAAAGCTAATTTAATCCACTATCAGCCCTACGTTTTAGTATTTGTACTTACCCCCCTAAAACCCAGATTTTTATTCCAAATCCCTGAATTTTACTAGTTATGCAACAAAAATGAAAAATGGAGAAGACATGGGGATACAATCACTTCATTTCAGATAAAGAAGCAGACTTGGAATATGGATATAGCAAAAAGCTTCACAAATATAGCATTTTCCTCAAATTCAGCCACATTCCAAGTACTAACAAAGAACTCGTGGTGCAGTATATAAAGCCACAAAGA
Source organism: Podarcis muralis (assembly GCF_964188315.1). NCBI lineage: Eukaryota > Metazoa > Chordata > Lepidosauria > Squamata > Lacertidae > Podarcis > Podarcis muralis. Next base: position 60,282,294 of record NC_135663.1, read on the forward strand.
CAAAAATCCCATTTGGCCTGCTCAGTTGGTGACCTCTCTCAGGCAAATCTGCACATACTCCTGTGAGCTGGAAAGCTCTGTGTGCTGCAATGAGCTCCTTCAAGAAAGGGCAGAATACATCTGTATTATAAACCCAAAGACAGAAATTCTAGTTAGCTCCTAAAACCATCTACATTATGTCTGCAATTTTACATCCTGCTTTTCCAACAGGACAAGTTCTTAGCTGCCATACAGTAAAGAAAATTGTTTCTACCCTGGGTTGGGGTAGAGGGAAAAAAGAGAAAAGGGAGGAAGGTAAGTTTACCTAACTGCTTGGCCGCATGCTTGCTGTCACCTGCATGCAAGTCACACTGTTTGGACAGGCAGCCAAACACAGCAGATGTCTTGGAACCAAATCAGCCCTATGAAGATTAGTGCATTTACAGTGAGATGAAAAAACAAGAACACAAACATCTGCTTGCAGCTACGGAATCTGAAGATAGTACAACAGTAAAATTGTTACCCAGTGTGAACACACTCACCCTATCCCAGCTCTGTTCACAAGTCTTCGTAAACCTGCAATCAGATATGACTGTAGAGCAAAAGAAAGCAAGTGTGCTCACCACAAGAAGTGATGCCTCCATCCTATTCAACTCTGACTCCACCCATAGCTGTCCCATCTTTTCTCCCTAGTTATTGGTCTCCTCTCTTCAATTCTGTAGTCCCAATATTCATTCTTCCCCTTCATGGATCACTGCCTTGTCGTGGTGAAGGGGTTTGAATAACTCCAGGAAGCTATGAGCTATGCCGTGCAGGGCCACCCAAGACGGACAGGTAATAGCCAAGAGTTTAGATTAAATGTGATCCACTTCTGGAACTGGCAAAGCACCCCAGTATTTTGCCAAGAAAACTCCATGGACATAAAAAAGGAGAAGCTCTGAGAAGAAAGTGAGTGTTTCCAAGGCATGCGCTGGTTCATGGGATCACGGAGAGTCAAACATGACTAAGACGACTAAACAACAACAACAATATTCATTCTGACTCTTGTTCATACAAGGGACATTCCATATGACATCTGAATAGGGCTAGGTGGAAACAGCTCTTTTGCTGGTTAGACACAACACAAGTAAGAGCTGTTTGCAGAGATCTACCAATAAAAAACAAAAACCTAAAGCAACTGGGGGTTTTTATTAAAGAAGTTTAAATACACAAAATATTTTGTTTCTATAATTGTAGTATCTTGGACATTCTGGTTTAACAAAAAATTATAGTAACCAAAAGCTAAAGAAAGGATAGTTCTAAAATATGACTAGAATAAATAAAATTCACATGGCATTAAATACAGCATTCCTATGAAACCAAGAACAATACAGTTATTGAATTGGGCTACTCCCACTAAACAAAGTGTAGCATACATGCCAATTCCCTCCCTACCCCAGTATGAAGGCCCCCTACGTGTGCTGCTGTTTGTTGCCCAAAGCAAAAACCAAGTTTTTTCGATCACTAAATGTTCCCCTTTCAAACGTTGCCCCTGTTTTGGAGCCAGTGCTTCCCTGAATGCTAAAGTAATTCACAAAAACAGAGTAAGAGAAATGCATTCTCGCACAATACTGGACTAGAATCATCCAATGAAGCTGAATGCTGTAACCTTCAGGACAGGCAAAATACTTCTTCACATAGCACATAGTGGGGAAAAATAGAATTCACTACCGGAAGTAGCAATGACCACCAACTTGGACAGCTTTAGAAGCAGATTAGATAAAACTTATGAAAGTTAAGGCTATCAATGGCTATTTGCAACATGCTACTTATAGAATGGGAAGCATTATGTCTCTGAATGCAAGTTGCTGGGGAACACAAGTTGGGAAGAATGCTGTTGAGCTCGTGTACTGCTTTGCAGACCTTCCATAGGGATCTGGTTGGCCTCTGTGAAAAGGGAATGCTGGACAGATAGGCCTTTGCTCTGACACAGCACAGCTCTTGTGACAACTTTATTTTTAAAAATCAAGATTACAATTAGCAGATAGAAGTGTCCAACAAAAGGCCTTTGTTTTGATCTACTGAGCTGTAATCCTTGTTAATGACAAATGTTAGTTAATGGAGCCAAGCCTCTGAGATCATTATACATGCACCAGAAAGAGATGCTAAGAAGACTGTATATGTCAGACTGTAAATAAGGGGTGCCTTTCTTGAAAGTTTCCTCATGTAGAAACTTCCTAGACATAGGAAAAACACATTGCGAAGAAGGCTGTAGCCAGTGTGGTGTAGTGGTTAAGAGCGATAGACTCGTAATCTGGTGAACTACGTTCGGGTCTCCGCTCCTCCACGTACAGCTGCTGGGTGACCCTGGGCTAGTCACACTTCTCTGAAGTCTGTCAGCTCCACTCACCTCACAGAGTGTTTGTTGTGGGGGAGGAAAGGAAAGGAGAATGTTAGCCACTTTGAGACTCCTTCAGGTAGTGATAAAGCGGGATTATCAAATCCAAACTCTTCCAAACTCTGCTGTATTAGTTTGTGTTTTAACAGGGGGGTGCATTTTTTTGAAAAGTGGCCCTCTGTCCACAGTCCATCATCTCACTTGAATCATTCCAGTCCATTCCTACCTAATGAGTTGAGCCTAAGGATGCACACGTAAGGGCATGATTGAAGGATGCCTTGCACATGTGAAACCACAATCACAGAACAATGTTTTAACATATCACTTCAAAAGCAACATGAGTACAATTGACATCTTCCAACTGCTAGCTGAATTATACAAGTGCATATCTGACTAGTTCTGACTAGTTTAAAACATTTTGACACATCTTACTGTTCTTAGATTCCAGAAACAGATATTTCCACCCCCAAAATAAAAAACCCCTCAAAAATGTCTTCTAAATACACTCAATAAAGTATCTGCAAAAGCAGAGTTGAGACAAGCAAGCTTGTTACTCTGCATTCTGCCCTTCTTACAAGGAGGACTGAGAAAAGTTCTCAGCAAGCTTGTTAGCTCAAGATATTGTGATTTGCTCAGGGCTATCTAATGAGCTTCACAGTCATTTTCAGCATGGGTTTCCTACACACACGCACACAGGCACAACTCCAAAGGCCTGTAAAGAAACAGCTGTTCAGAAGAACCTCAATAGCAGAGGCACTTTTGCACATCTATGGTGGAACTGTGGATGTCTGAAAGGCATTTGAGGGGAAATAAGCAAGAAATTACAGTGGTACCTCAGGTTAAGTACTTAATTCGTTCCGGAGGTCTGTTCTTAACCTGAAACTGTTCTTAACCTGAAGCACCACTTTAGCTAATGGGGCCTCCCGCTGCTGCCGCGCCGCCGGAGCACGATTTCTGTTCTCATCCTGAAGCAAAGTTCTTAACCCAAGGTAATATTTCTGGGTTAGTGGAGTCTGTAACCTGAAGCCTATGTAACCTGAAGCGTATGTAACCCAAGGTACCACTGTTCAGAAATATCAGGTTCTGAGAATGTTATTGGGCAATGAAGAATACCACATTGGCCAAGGGACTTTTGTCCTGGTTGCTCTTATGGTGATTGATGCTCAGTTTTAATAGCAAACATGAGGGAAATAGATACTGTATCACCAACAGACCTCTGGAAGGAGAAGATCTGGAATGTAATGATTATGAATAAAATAATGATATAAGCAGCTATAGGAGGGAACTATGCTATCAGAGGAGACTCTTTAAAGGGAAAAAAATGCTTACCATTTTGTGACACTGGAATCAAAACAAACAGTAATTATAGATATAGTAAGTACAGCTGTATATATACTTATGATTATTGTGTATTATGAAATGGGAAAAATTAAAGAAACATGCCACAAAATTATTGCATAATCTCTGTGCTCTGTAATCCCTCAAACAGACAGCCAATGGTTAGTGTATCTCAATGACTTTACTTCCAGAGAACATTTTCAGAGGCAGAGAGAGTGATTTAACCATTTTCACTTGATTGAAAGAGAAGGCCTAGTAGCCTACAAATTATTGCATGTGAAAAATATGGTGACTACATCTAAAAAAACAACACCATGCACTAAATTGATGGACAATGACTCCAGCTTACATGAGGAAGTTTCAGGCTCTGAAGCCAGCTGGGAAAATATTCCATAACCGGTTGGCAAGTGTGTCTCAGGAGAAAATGGAACTACAGTATATTCTGTTGCCTTTCATGGTCACTATTTGTGGTGTACTGCAATGGTTTCTCTGGAATGCATTGTGTCCCATCTGACAGCACAGATAAGAAAACTATGACAGGATTTCCTATATGAATACTTATATTCATATACAGTGGTACCTCTAGTTACGGACACAATCCATTCCGGGGTGCCATTCACACCCCGAAAAGTCTGCAACTAGAGCGGCACTTCTGTGTAAGTGCAGAGCACAACAGAGCGCTTCTGCGCATGCATGAGCGGCAAAACCCGGAAGTATACACTTCCGGGTTTCCAGCGTTCGCAAGCCGAAAAGACGCAACATGAACCCAACACGAGATATGACTGTACTTATATATCGGGGTGGGTTTTTTTCCCCCTGACCAGGCCAGGTCCTTATCCCCACACCTTTGAAGGGCAAAATTTAACATATAATCACCTTGGCATTACTATGACAAAGGGACTTTGGAGGATGGGCTGTTGGAAAACCTTGCTGCAAGAAGTCCCATGCTGATCTTCGAACCTCTGATTTTCAAAGGTTCAAGAAGCAGCACTGGGAGAGAGAAGTGAATAATAATTATTTATTATCAGCATACATTTCTATACCGCTTTACATTTTAAAGGAAAAAAATCTCAAAGTGGTTTAACACACATTAAAACATCAAGTGTGAATACTTGTTAGTCACCTTTCTCCTTTTTGTTACTCACCCCCTCCTGGAGCAGAGGAACAACTGGGAGCTCACTTTAAGCTCCCAATTGCCCCTTTGAAGACCTGCCCATAACTGCCCCACCACACACCATGTATGACATCTGCTGTAGGGTGAGCATGGCTTGCCCAAACTGGCCAAACTGGGAGGCATGCTGCGCTGTGTTTTGCTTTGGCCCAGAGGTTCTCTAACTCGGTCAATAAGGTAACAAATACCCATATGAGCAAATCATACTCAGCCGGACAATAAATACTAGGATAAGAATGGGTTACGACAGATTCTCATCACCTCTCCTTCTAGTGTTATTTCCTCTGCTTCAGAGATGAGCCATTTCTGCTTCAGTCAAGGTTAAAATGAATTATTTAAGAGTCTGAAAACCAATGACCCTCTCACTCCCACCCCATTTCAGTTTTCAAGAGCAGGACTGTAGATCAAAGAGAACATTCCAATTCATTGCTTAGAGGAAAACAGTGTGTACAGTTAATGCTTTGGTAGCCTTTAATGATAGTTGAAGAACAGTTGCTGAAGTTCCAGTTTAGAAGTTTTAAGATCACATGTAAAACTATACAGTAGTGGGTATAACTGGAAAAGACATTTATTAATTTAGGGGTGGTGGTTGTTGTTTACAATCAAGTGGTATATGAATTTTATGAAATAAATACATAAATAAAATGAAAGCTTTTAGGACACAAGTAGCCAACCTGTGGCTTTTCTGATCTCAACTCTAGCTACCACAGCCAATGTTCATCAATGATGGGAGTTGTAATTCAGCAACATCTAGTGGGCCACACCAATATAAGGGGAAAGCAGAGATTAATACAAAGTAGCTATAGTTATAGAAGATTTTTCAGGGGGATAAAGGTAAAGGTACCTTTTCAGGAGGATATACCAATGTAAAACCATTTGTGATCAACAACAAATGATGCAAGCCACCTGGAATGGACCTATCATGATATTTTTCCAGGAGCCAAGCTTGTACTTTCACTATATAAGAGCAGGTAAAAAGATGAAATATTCTTGGTCCCTTGCTGGACAAATATAGGTTACAAGAAACTGATATATTCAAGGCTAGAAAGAAAGAGGGGAAATATATATTTTTAAAAATTAGTAAAGAGTTCCTCTGAATTTCTTTATATCCTGTCTTCTTGTCCTAATACTACTACTCTCAAGATAGTTTCAGCTTAATTTGATTGGTCAGCTGGTTTGACATAGACAGATATGTTTTATTCCACTCGCCATTTTCCCAAGCAGCAAACAGTCTGTCCTCTGTCTAGTTATATTCTACCTAGCAATGACCTCATCTGTTTTCTTTCCATTTACTCAATTCACAGAGGACCACAAAACCACAGTAGACTGTATAAATCCCTCTATGGAGATAGTCCTTAAAATAGGCTGAAGAGAATGTATATCTATTTCATTCAAGACGTTATACACTATGGAATGTATAGCTCACGACTGGCTTCAAAATTACTAAGAAAGCATGTTATTTTAATAATAGAGGTAACTAGGAAAATATTTTTTCCTGCAGCCTCTTAGAAAAGGCATTTAATTTTATATCTTTTAAGGTTAAATGCTATACATAAAGCATTCAAGAAAACCAATCAATGGTAAAAGGTAACGGACCCCTGGATGGTTAAGTCCAGTCAAAGGCAACTATGGAGTGTGGCGCTCATCTTGCTTCAGGCCTAGGGAGCTGGTGTTTATGACACTACAAGTAACACCTACATTTTTAAAACCATGCCTCACTAGTGAATCACTGGAAAGGTTCAAGAGAGCATATTTCAGACTCCATGTCAGTTACAAACTTGTTTTAACTTGCTTAAGCTTCAGGGCTTCCCCCTGTTCCTCTTCCCTACTAGGAGCCACAGCAAGTGTTTTAAATGTTTAAGACTTATTAATTTCACACTGGAGGCGACTCGAATGCATTTTAACTGCTCACAAAAATTCAAGTCTCAGCATGCAATAACAGGGTATTTCTAAAAAACAAAATATTGTCAGTTACCATAGTCTGAAAGTCTACAGATGTAAACAAAGCTGTATTCAGAACAAGTTTTATCAGTGTTCTGATGCAAGAATTTACTGGTTTCCTTTTAGAAGTAAACAATGGGAAACCAGTCAAACATGGGAAGCCCACTCCCTCTTAATCATCCTCCACATTTTATGCACAATTGATTCTACTTCCTGATTAGAGTTGTCCAGAAGAACAAGATAAAAATCTGTTTTCAGAACACACAAGATAGGCAATAGCAAGAGCAGAAACAGAGTTCACAAAACTTTAGTAATATGCTTTTTGTAGCACTGAATGGGGCTATTCTAAACTAGCTATTGCAAATGGTGATACACTTTCAAAGTGACAAAGTGCTTTCCACTGAAAATACCACAATAGGGTGAGCATTTTTGCCATCTTTTGTTTGGATTAATTCAGACAAAATCCTATGAAAGTTATGCAGCTTATTTAAAGTTGCAAGGAATAATCAAATTTCCCCTGCAAATGTTGCTACAGTGTTTCCCCTCCAATATCTCTCAAGCAATAATGACAGAACTCATAGAAATTAAGAAAGAACTCTAGGTGCCAACTTGAGTCCTCTAGAGCAGTGTTTCCCAACCTTGTGCCTCCAGCTGTTTTTGGACTACAATTCCCATCATCCCTTGCCACTGGTCTTGCTAGTCAGGGATGATGGGAGTTGTAGTTCAAAAACAGCTGGAGGCACAAGGTTGGGAAACACTGCTCTAGAGCAGTGTTTCCAGTGTTCAAAACTCCCATTGTTCTAGGCACATTTTGCAACTGGGAATGTCATTTGTGCAAGCAGTATCTGAGCTCTGGAGTGCAGAGTGGAAGGAAAGGAGGCCCTTTTTCTGCCTTCCCACTTCCAGCTACTCTCTGAAGACTGGAGAAGAATATTAACGGGGACGGCAGGGGAAGGACTAGACCAGGGGTCAGCAAACTTTTTCAGCAGTGGGCCGCTCCACTGTCCCTCAGACCTTGGGGGGGACGACTATATTTTTTGTGGGAGGAAATGAAAGAATTCCTATGACCCACAAATAACTTAAGAGATGCATTTTAAATAAAAGTACACATTCTACTCATGTAAAAACATGCTGGTTCCTGGACCATCCGCGGGCCGGATTTAGAAGGTGATTGGGCCGGATCCGGCCCCCGGGCCTTAGTTTGCCTACCAGCAGTTCTCAACCTGTGGATCCCCAGATGTTGGGCTACAACTCCCATCATCCCTGAGCTCTGGCCTTGCTAGCTAGGGGTTATGGGAGTTGTAGTTCAACAACATCTGGGGACCCACAGGTTGAGATAAACTGGACTAGACCATGTGAAAAATGGACATAATATTTTAACTGCAGTTCATTCATTTTCTGCTTTGTATTCTTGTTATTAAAAAGGGTGCGTAGAGATTCTGTTTTTGCACCCATAATCTAGATGTAAGGTGCCATTTAGCTCCTAGCTTTCATATCTCAATATCTAACATTGAATGTTTCCCAACATTTTTCCAGCTGTGGCCTCCTTACAACTTTATTTCCTTCCTGTGCCCCCCATGGGTGTAGCCAAGGGGGGCAGGGGGCAGCTGCCTCCCAAATAAGTAAAAATCAATACAAATCAAAACAAATCAGAGGTTCTGCCCCCCCTAACAAAAGCCTGCCCCCTAACAAAATCCTGGCTACACCCATGCCCCCACCCGTCCCACCGGTAGAAAGGTAGCTATTTAAATGTTCTGTTTGTAAACAGAACATGGGTTTTTTATAATTTTAAAAAAATGCAATTACATAAAATGATAGGAACATAATGAAATATTGTTTAAACAGAAAAACAGAATCATGGAACTGGAAGGGACCCAAAGGGTCATCTTTCTAATGCAACCCCCTGCAATGTAGGAAACTCAGCTAAAACATCCATGATGGGCCCCCAGTTGCGAAACACTGCAGAGCAGATCTTCTCAACCTTAGGTCCCCAAAGGGTGTTGAACTTCAACTCACATCATCCCTAGCCATCAGGGCAGTGGCAAAGGATGATGTGAGTTGTAGTACAGTATAACCAACCCTATGGACCCAAGGTTGGAAAGGCTACTCTATAACTTAACTGATGTGTGCACTTTCCTAAATTTGAGAGGATACTACCCCAGCCTAAAAGATATATGCTTTATACATATATGTAGCTATTGGCCAGTTGTGGCACACACTGTTTCATGAAAAGGGAAATAAATGCAATGCTTGGATTAAATAGAGGATTAAAAATCGTGCTCGCTCTCTTAATAGAATCTCACTACTTCATAGAATCTCTTAAATAAGAGTGCTATTAAAAAACAACAACACCCTATGCATCATTTAACCCCCCATCCCCCCCATCTGTATACACCCATCAACTGAAGATAGCATACCATGCATCTAATGACATTGACTCTAGTTTGTAACAATGCCCCAATAAATGTGGTGGTCTTAAAAGGACTTTTAAGGCTCTCTGTTCTTGTTGCTGGTAGACTAACATAGTGATCCTTCTGGAATTTGTGGGTGTTATCCAAATACTCAAATACTGGCTATCATTCATGATCATTTACATATGTCATAACCTTTATTGGCTAATACACATGACTGCTGAATTAGCCTAACATGTGCCCAAGTGCTTTGATTACCCTGAAGGCCCAAAAGTGCTCCCTAAACCTGCCCTCCCAAGTATGCCATTGCCTCTGCTAGCATTAGGACCTGCTAGATCAGTCCTGGGGCCCAGTGACAGCCTGGGCCTGATTCTGCAAGGTTCAGGGTACAATCCACCCCAGCACCTAGTGGATCAGGGCCTTTGGATGTTGCCGAGGGGGACAGGGCCCGTTGGCAGCGTCGGCCCAGCTCTGCAAGGCACAGGGTGAAATCCACCCCAGTGCTTAGCCGAGTGGGGTCATCTGGTGCTGCTGACTTGCATCTAGTAAATAACTACAGTAAGTGTCTACTCAAAAATGTATTAAAACCAAAAGGGTGGGGGGGAGTTGTGATACCTTGAAAATTCGAAATCCCCATCGCAGCCTCAAACTAAGGCCAGGACGATGAGCCTGACTGTTCCCTAAAACATACCCAAACTTCAAAAATTCACATGAAATCAACGGTTTGTCCGATCTCTCAATTCTAATTGTGTATTACTCCTAAAGGGAAGGCGGATCCAGGCTACTGCCTTCCTCCATAATCCCCTGAGAATATGGTCAAATGCTCCTCACTCCTCCACAAGGTGTGAAATCAAACCCCACAGTGGGGGGCAGGAGGTGTTCATGAACAACAATGTTCCAGATAGAAATCCATTGGTAGATTGGATTGAGACTATATCCTTTGAAAGCTCACAAACAGGGAAGCCTGGAGGCCAGAGAAATGTGTAAATAATTTTATTATTCTTGGGAAAGCAGATACTTTAAAGGTGTTGGGAACTAGAGTGGGTGACAGTTTCATGTTTCTCCATGCCAACCATGCCTCTACTGTGACATATCTGTGATATATTGATGATGTTACTGGAAATGTATTGTGGGAAAAGGGGGAAAGTCTTAAAAGTTCATGCAACCCCATGCTCAGGGTTCTTCCTCTTTGGTGTTTGAACATTTGCTGCAACAAGTAAAGATCCGGTCTCCTGTCTGCCGATTTGCTTCTGTAACTTGGCTGCAGACTCCTTTTGCTGACCAGAGGGACCCGCAGGAAGTGGCAGCCTGACAAGCTGGGCAGTGGAATTTTTTCCTTATTAGAAGAAAGCTGTACTGAGTTCAGTGGGTCTTTCTACCAAGTAAGGGTGTGTGGCGCTATAGTGTTTTATCTAAGCCAGGCATGTCCAATCCAAAGTCCATTTCAGGGGCCTAATCCAGCCCGCTGGTCGGTTCAATCCAGCCCCAGTGGGAGTTTATTTCCTGGGGTTAAATTGTAAAAAAGCTCAACAACTTTAACTTTGGGGGGAAATCATAAAAAAAGCTCAACAACTTCAATCTTAAAAAAAGGTTAACAACTTGGTTGGCCCTTTGGTCAGCCCTCCACTTCATCAAATCCGGCCCTCTTTGAAAAAAGTCTGGACACCACTGATCTAGGCAGTCAGGCCTCCTCCAGATGACAATATCTTTTTGCACCAGGTTAGTGAGGACCACTTGCTTCTTAAAATTCTCCCATGTATACACAATTCCCTGTGCTCCTTTTGGACTGTATCTGTGTCAGATAACTGGGGTCAAATAAGAGTTGTTTACATTTTATAAAACATGGAAGATGGATCTCCCTTGGAAGGTTCTGTACTTTCCTACCTTGGAGGTTTCCAAGCAGAGATTGGGTGGCCATCTGTCATGGATGTTTTAGCTGAGTTTCCTACATTGCAGGAGGTTGCACTAGAAAGATGACCCTTCCAGCTCTGTGATTCTATGATTATATGTTTTTCTGCTTCAACAATATTTCTTCTAAAAGTCAGATAGTTGTTTATTTCCTTGACATCTGATGGGAGGGCCTTCCACAGGGCATGTGCCACTACCGAGAAGGCCCTCTGCCTGGTTCCCTGTAACCTCACTTCTCACATGGAGGGAACTGCCGTAAGGCCCTCAGAGCTGGATTTCAGTGTCCAGGCTGAATGGTAGGGATGGAGACGCTCCTTCATGTATACTGGGCCAAGGCTGTTTAGGGTTTTAAAGGTCAGCACCAACACTTTGAATTGTGTTCTGAAATGTACTGGGAGCCAATGTAGGTCTTCCAGAACTGGCGTTATATGGTTTCAGCAGCCATTCCCAGACACCAGTCTAGCTGCTGCATTTTGGATTAATTATAGGTTCTGGGTCACCTTCAAAGGTAGCCCCATGTAGAACTCATTGCAGTAGTCCAAGCAGGAGATAACCAGAGCATGCACCACTCTGGCGAGACAGTCCATGGGCAGGTAGGGTCTCAGCCTGTGTACTAGATGGAGCTGATAGACAGCTGCCCTGGACACAGAATTGATCTGCACCTCCATGGACAGCTGTGAGTCCAAATGACTCCCAGGCTGTGCACATGCTCCTTCAGGGGCACAGTTACCCCATTCAGGACCAGGGACTCCTCCACACCCGCCCGCCCCTTGACCCCCAAGAACAGTACATCTGTCTTGTCAGGATTCAACCTCAATCTGTTAGCCGACATCCATCCTCCAACCACCTGCAGACACTCACACAGGACCTTCACCACCTTCACTGGTTCTGATTTAAAAGATAGGTAGAGCTGGGTATCATCCGCATACTGATGAACACGCAGCCCAAACCCCCTGATGATCTTTCCCAGCGGCTTATGGATGTTAAAAAACATGGGGGAGAGGACATAACCCTGAGGCACCCCACAAATGAGAGCCCAGGGATCCGAACACTCATCTCCCCACACCACTTTCTGGACACAGCCCAGGAGGAAGGAGCAGAACCACTGTATAACAGTGCCCCCAGCTCCCAGCCCTTTTAGACGGTCTAGAAGGATGTCATGGTTGATTCTATCAAAGGCTGCTGAGAGATCCAGCAGAACTAGGAAACAGCTTTCGCCTTTGTCCCTAGCCCGCCGGAGATCACTGACCAGAGCGACCAAGGAGTTTCGGTTCAATAATTATGCCTGAATCCCAACTGGAAAGGATCCAAATGTGACTATGGGGTGCAGCGTTCATCTCACTTTTCAGGCCAAGGAAGGTGGCGTTTGTCCACAGACAAACCACTTCTAGCACATGGAGGACTGTGACAGAAGCCAGAGCACATGGATATGCCATTTACCTTCCCACCACAGCGGTACCTATTTATCTACTTGCACTGGTGTGCTTTTGAACTGCTTGGTTCTATTTATAAGCATGTTTTGTTTACAAACAAAACATTTTAAACGCTACCTTTCTACTGGTAGGACAGGTTGTGGGGCCACAGGAAGGAAACAAAGAAAAACACTGTACTGTTGAGACTGTAACACAGAATTGGGAGCATTCAAAGTGTTGTGAGTAGAAAAACCACCATCCCCACCCTGACATTTTCCCTTCTGAGAACATTCTCACAGGTTAAGCATATGACAAGCTGACTGTAAGGACTGCTCGCTCAAGATAGTCACTACCAACTATGCCAAAAGGCAGAGAACAATGTGGGCAGAAGGAAATCACAAATAAACCATGAAAATCACATGGCAGACTACATATAGGGCTTACATGCAACGTACACTGTAGGGGTTCATATATAACAACTACGGTAACCAGCTGTAACATACCCATCAATAGCCCAACATTTTCACTACTATATCCAGCCAGTTTATGAAGTTTATACTGAAATCTTTGGGGAACTCATTGGGCCCCAATGCAATTCTAGACACTCCTGGAACAAACAAACAAAAATCTCGAAACCATTTCAACTTCATCACTAGTCCAGCTTTAGTCATACTAGTGGGCAAGCTCCTTTATGGGAAAGAGGAAGCGGAAGTGTTAACTTGTCCTAGACCTCTCATCACCTCTTGCTGCCATACTCTAGTGGTTCTGATCCTATCTGACAAAACAATTCTAGATGGTTGGGAGAACTACTGTGGCACCTCAGGGTATTTTTCCTGCAAGCGTCAGAGGGACCCACTTAGGTCCTTCATGATATTTACTATTTGCCCTTTAATTGTTACATGAAACTGTGTAATAACTCATTTGCAGGTTTTGAATGAATGTGAAGTATCATCACAATGCAGTAGCTCAAATTCCAACTTTCCATCAACTTCAGATGTGACAATAGCTCTGTCTACAAGCCACATTAAATCATAGTTAATATTAACTATGGTTTAAACTTAAACAAGCAGCATGTGCATGCTGCTGTAACACCTCCGTTTCACTCCTCTCCCACTCATGGCCACGCTGTGCTGATACTTTTGAGCAGCATCCAGAAGCACTAACTATGGTTAATCTGACATGTAAACCAGGTCTGTAGGTGTTCAGTAAAATAATGACTGGCTCAAGAGAAACCACCTGAAACTTAGGCCATACAAGACTGCTTTTGGCAGGTGAGAGAATGGACTATGCAGATTATGTATTCTGGGTGGATTTGCACTGTCCCAGGCCCAATTCCCTTACCCGCCATGGCTTTTAGATTTTAAGTCTATTTAAGTTTATTTCTAAAGTTTACAATTACAGCGGTACATCGGAAGTTGAATGGAATCTATTCCAGAATTCTGTTTGACTTCCAAAACTTTCGGAAACCAAGGAATGGCTCCTGCAGCCAATCGGAAGCCGCGGAAGTCACGTCGGATGTTCGGATTCCAAAGAATGTTTGCAAACCAGAACACTCCTTTCCAGGTTTGCGGCATTCAGGAGTCAAAACGTTCGACTCGCAAGGCGTTTGGGATCCAAGGTGCGACTATAGACTACTGGCTTGAAATCAGAAGACCATGGAAAAGGGTTGTTATATGCATTGCATGTGTTTTTATATGTATTCTTTCATTTAAACCTTATTAACAATGTACTATCATCTTTTAATAATAATAATAATAATAATAATAATAATAACAACAACAACAACAACAACAACAACAACAACAACAACAACAACAACAACAATAATTTTATTATTTATACCCCACCAATCTGGCTGAGTTTCCCCAGCCATTCTGGGGAGCTTACAGCATATATTAAAAATTGTAAAACATCAGACATAAAAAATCCCTGATACAGGGCTACCTTCAGATGTCTTCAAAAAGTTGGATAGTTGTTTATTTCCTTGACATCTAATGGGAGTGCATTCCACAGGGTGGGTGCCACTACTGAGAAGGCCCTGTACCTGGTTCCCTGTAACCTCACAATGACGCAACCGCCAGAAGCTGAACCTCAGTATCCGGGCTGAACAAGGGGGGGGGGGCGACACTCCTTCAGGCCAAAGCCATTTAGGACTTTAATGACTCAAAAATTCTTTAAAATAATTGGTCTAAACAAGGCCTTCTTTTCTCCCTCTCCTCAATGGCCTTAATTTAACAGAAGAGTTAGAAAATTATATTAAGGCAACTACATATCAGATGACATTAGAGCAGAACAATTTATAGTTCTTATCTCCAGTAGTTTCTTCCCCCTCTCCACATACCCTGCATCCAAAAACAACAACAGCAGGACAATATAAGTATCTCTGCAGTTTTCCAACACTTGGTGCTCTCTAACCATCTATGGAGATTCTGAAGTTTTTCTACATAAACCTATATAAGTTACAATAGTAGTGAAGTACTGCAATATAGTAACATACTTGTGGAAAGGGAAGTCCACCAGAGCGCAAACCAGGTTGGGCTTACTGTAGCGCTTATTGTCTGGATACTTTGTTTCAGATGTGTTTGTTTACAAGTACAGAAGTAACAAGTAACATGGATTATTCCTATGTCATTTGCCACTGCTTGTATTACAAAATGCTCAGCATTAAATAGTGTATTATTGGGTAATAACTCTTCCTGTTTCAATAGTTCATCTGCAGTGTCTCACAGACAAATTAACTTTCTTCAACCTCTGAGGCCATGTGTCACTTCCTTCTGAACTTTTGATCAGAGCCCTGGCAGTCCCAGCAAACTGAGCAAAGAAAAGGGGGCAGGAGAAGGGCTTCAGCTCTCCAACACAAACATGTGAAGCTTGCAAAATACAAGGGGAGGAAAAGAAAATGTGCTACTAATGTGACCTGAAAACAATGGGCATAAGTACAAAAAGTTTGCATCTGGAATGTGTAATTTGTATTCCCAAGATGAGGGCGCTTTACAATAGATCCTAGAAAAAACAAAAATCAGCAGTCTCAAGAAAACACTTGCTTTTCTAGCCAAACTTCAACTCCTTTGATCTGTGTTTATCTAACTATGTACCATGTATTATTTGAAGATCACATAAGCTCACCCAACAGAACTTCTGACACAACTATCAACAACATATTGCTTACTATTCCTATTTGTGTACAAGTTGTATTAAGATCAAGAAACTAGCCCCCACTCCCACTGTCCACTACACAGCCATGAGATCAGGGATTAGTTAATTCCAATTCAAAACAAGCTTCTCAAGACCATATTTGGAAATCTTCAAACATCCCTAAAGGTGCCTTACATTTCATTTAACTGTCATGAGGCTTGCTAGCACAACAGAATGTTTCTTTCCAGGAACCCACTGAGAAAGCAGCAATGCTCCACCATGGCAGATCCTGGAGCCAGTTTTCATTTTATATGGGCAAAGGGTAGCTTGGGTTTCAGAGGGAAAATTCTCCCTGCACTACCTGGGGCACTGGGGACTGAACCAAAGGCATCTTGTGCTGGCATAGGCAGATGCTCACACTCTGCACCCTTCCTTTCAGCAACAGTGACCTGCCTGCCACCTGTCACCCCCTTGGGCTTCACGCCCACTAGCAAGCCCAAGTCTAACTCCCACAGCTATCATGTAGTGGGGTTGTCATATAAGATGTAACGGAGGTGCTGTTTGCAAGGTGGAAAAAGCGGCCAGCTGGAAGAATGGTTTAACAGCAAGTGAAGGATGTCAACTGGACTCAGTCTAAATAAGAAACAATGCGGCTATACAAGGAAATGATAATGATCATATGTTTGGAACCAGAGCAGGAAACCTGATTTTAAGAAATTGCATTAAATTAATTCAATTGGTTTGATTTGTAATAATTTGGAAAATTAATTTTAAAAATTTGGAAAAAAAGTAGTACAGTTGTTGTAAGCCTGGATTTTCCTGGATACCTTCAGAATACTGCAGTCGGCAGCAGTCCGGGCAGAAATCCGCAAAAAATCTGACTGTACGTCAGCCCATGTCGGCAGTGCCACTTCCCCACAAAAATAGCTCAAAAATAGCATTTATTTTTAGCGATTTTTCAAAAAACAAACCAAAAACACCCCACCTCAACAGCTTTGGGCAAAATGAAAGAAAGCTCAACAACTTCCCCCAACCCACAGCTTTTCTGTCCAGATTGTCGCTGTGTAAACTATGGCAACCCTATCACACAGCCTCCTTCGAGGCACCAAAGGGAAGCAGCTAGGCTCAGGTGTTGAACTCCGCGGGGGCAAACGGAGAGCCGAAGAGTGGTTACACCCACATCCTTAGGCACAAACCAACCCCTCTGCAGCGCCACAAACCCAACCCAGTGGTGTAACGTTGGAAAGTGTCAATCACTTCTTCTACCTAGGCAGTTATCTTTCCACAAGGGCCAACACTGATGCCGAAATCTAGCATCTCCTGATTGAAGCGCAGAGTGTTTGAGGATATTTGCAGGGAAACCAAAATGCTTGTTCACAAAGCTATTGTACTACCAACCTTACTGTACGCTTGTGAAACGTGGACCACATATAAACGCCATCTCCAACTCCTCAAAAGATTCCATCAACGGTGTCTCCAAAAAACTTTACAAGTCACTTGGGAAGACAGGCAAACTAATGCCAGCGTACTGGAAGAAGCAAAGATCCCCAGTGTCAAAGCGATGATTCTTCAACATCAAGTGCATTGGACTGGTCGTCATGTGCGGATGCCTGATGATCGTCTTCCAAAGCAACTACTGTACTCTATTCTGAACTTAAAAATGGAAACGTGCTAAGAGGAAGGCACGCTCGGCAAATCCTCACCGTGACCAACTCCTGCCTAGAAACCTATGTCGCCACTGTGGAAGGACGTGTGGATCCAGAATTGGCCTCCACGGTCACTTACGGACTCGCTGTTAAGACCGTGTTCGTGGAAGACAATCGGCTACGAGTGATCGCCAGAGAAGACACCCACATCCTCAGGTTTACAGGGTTTTGCCTGCGCGCACGTCTCTCTCTCTCTCCCTCTCTCTTTGCGTCTTGAAGGAAGCAGGGCTAGAAGCGCCCCGCCGAGCGACAGTTACGAGAAAGTTGGCTGCGTGGGTGCCTCCCTCGCGGGAGGGGAAGGGAGGAAGAAAGAAAAAGAAAGAAAGAAAGGCGCTCCCTCCCGGGCAGGCAGGCAGGCAGGCGACTCCCGAAGCCTCGCTGCGGACGACCCCCCTCCCCCGGCCCGGCCTCCCCGCTCTCCTCCTAGCAGCTGCGCTTTCTCCTCCGCGAAACGCCCGACGAACCCGCTACCTGCTCTGGGAAAGAAAGGGCGCGAGATCGAGAACCCGCGGTCCCCCTTCTTCCTCGGTTTCCCTCGAGTGGGAGGAGGAGAACCGCCGCTCAGAACGCGCGCGCGCGCACACACACACACACACGCCCCTCGGCTATAAACAAAAGCGCCTCACAGCAGCAGCAGCAGCCTGAGGGAAAGAAGCCGTTGCTCGCGCGCGCCCGGCCTCGTTTCCAGAGAGGGTCTCGCGCCGGCGGCTCCGTTTCCGTTGGGACCGGGAAACCGCCGCCGCCGCCACAGAACCCCTCGCGAATGGCGCTCAAACCACAATCTCTCTCTCTCGGCTCCTCAGGTTTCCATACCTGCTTAGTGGTGGCGACGCTCCTGAGGCGCTTTCACCTCGCCCCGGTTGGCGGAGGTTTCAGAAGCAGCCCGGACGTTATAGCCGCCGCCGCCGCCCCGAAGCTACTTCATCCTGTCGGCGACCATCACCGCCCTCCCGTCACGGCGACGCCTGCTCCGCCCTCCGCGCGGCCGCTTTGAAAAGGATTCCGCCCGACAGTGGCCGCTCAGAACGGCTCCAATCGCCGCCGCCTCCCGCCGCCTTTATTATCCCGAGTCTTCTCTCTCTCTCTCGATAACTCGCAAAGCCCAGCTCCTTCTTCTCCCCGCCCTAACGACACCCTCATTGGCACGTTCCTCTCAAACAGGAACAGGCATCCCCGCGGCTCGTTGGTCGGGCGAAGCGTCGCTCTCCCGTGCCCGCCTCCCGCCTTCATCCTCAGTGGCTACCTCGGCGGTAAGGCCCCGGCTCCGAGCCTATGCGCCAAGGCGGGCGACCTGTCCGGCCAATCGGCACGCCGAGGTGGTCAAAGCTCCGCCCTCCCCCCACGCTTATTGGTGTGAAGAAGTCGCTTCCTCTCTCTGGGAGTGGTCAAGGTGGACATCAATCTTGGTTCTGTCCTCGGGAGCCCCGAGAGGGCTGAGAAAGACCGCCCAGCTGTTCAACGTTGATGCGGAGAATTCAGGGGTTTTTGGGGCCCTTTAAATCTCCCCTCGTGGGGTTTTTCCTCGTCGGCCAAATCTCTGTTCCATTTTAAATGAGAAAGGTGGTGCTGTTACTTCAGGGGGTTTAAAATGCTTTAAATTTTACATAATTTAGATTTAGGGATTTATATCCCACTTGTTGAATGTGCCTTTGACCCGTCTGCACACACACACTGCTTTTCTCCTGCAGCTGAGCAACATTGGTTTTTTGCGTGTACCGCTTGAAGCAAGTTGCTTGCAGACAGGAGCTTAATATTTAAAACTATTCATTTAAATATTGCTATGCTGCACTTTCATTAAAAAACACATAAGACCATGTATTATTATTTTTAAAAATAATAGTACAATAGTATCAGTAAATATTGGTTGGTATAAATAGATATCAGTCTGTCACTTTTAGGACTATGATCCCATGTGCAGAAAATGTCCATGCATGAGGAACACCAATCCTATAATCCATCTAGAAGCACCGACAAAGGCTAATCTGTACCCCACCTATTATTTCTGCCTGTTCATTTCATGCTTTTCCAGAGCTGAGGTTATTCTGCTGTCCGTGTACTGGTGATTGTGGTGTGCTGTAGCATTGCACCATCATCATAGGAATTGCTAGCAGTGACTTAAGCTTGAAAAAAAAAGTTTTTCTACTTTCCCATTTCAACTTTTCCTTCATAATTGTTGGTGGGTGTGCTTGCTGCCCTGCAAGTTATCCACCATTTTCATTACTGGTCTTCCATTTCTCTGCCTTTGGCAAGTGGTGAAGACAAACCATTTAAAATACTTTTTTGTGTGTCATTGGGCAGCTGTGAAGTACCGCAGAGTATCGAAAAATGCTGCCTGAATTATATTGGGGAAGGTAGCAGAAGTTCCCATTGCTGAAGGGAAAGTAGATTCAAGTCCACCATACAGCTTCAGGCTGTAATTCTGCTGGAGAAGGCCTCAATTGGAGTGGCTACAGTTAAGTGTAGACCCAATATCAGTGGTTCACATTCTGGAATTCACTGGAAAATGTGCAATGGTAGCGCATTGTGTGGGTGGGGTTTTGCTTACATGTGTGGTGATGTTTTGCTAGATGCTGCCGATTGCCACATCACTTCTTCCATCTGGGATGCTGCTCACCTAGTGTTGTATGTAAGACTGCACACACAAAACATTTGCAACAGTTGTAACATACCTTTTCATGTGGGGTGATTTGTGTCTGCCTGCCACAGAATTGACTGATGTACTTGCCAGCAATTCAACACAGATTTCAGTCATCAATCTTACTTTCTCCTCCCAAGTTTCAGGCATTCCATTCCAAGATGGCGGCGCATTCATACGCTGCGGCTCTGAGCTCCCAATACCTCACCTACTCACGCACAAAACTGGTAAACATCGGGCTCACAAGAATAATAGAGATAACTAGAGAGTTTCAAAGGTCCCACTGTATACCAAACTGCATAGTAAGACCTCCAGGATCTCTATGGATTGTCGACAGGAGGGGGAAGTGCTGAAAAAAGTGAAAGAGAAAAGAGCGAAAGCAAAAACGTGATTGCAGAGCTGGTCTGTTAACCCGGCTTCGAAAAAGTCCCACCAGACCAGCACTGGCAGGCATCTTCCTGGCCAACATCAGATCTCTCGTCCACAAAATTGACGAATTACAGTTGCTGATGGCAGCAAACAAGCTTCTTTGTGAGAGCTGTGTGGTAATTATTACAGAAACTTGGCTACATTCAGCAGTACCAGATGCGGCAGTTGAGCTGATAAATCGAATAATTTATCGCTCTGATAGAAACCGTGATTCTGGTAAAGCTAGGGGTGGAGGAGTTTGTATTTATATACACAGTGGTTGGTGCGTTAACAACAAAGTAGCTTCCACGTATTGCTCCCCAGATCTAGAACTGATGGCAGTTACATGTCGGCCATTTTATTTGCCTAGAGAAGTAACTGTCCTAATTATTATAGCTGTTTATATCCCATCCGATGCTGCGGGGTGTCACCTTCATTATTATTTTTTAGTAGGCATCAGATGTGCAGACATTAGCTCAAATGTTTGTACAATTTGATTGCAATTTTTTTTCAAAGTGGTTAATGCTTCAAGGATCAGGTGGGAGATGACTGCATAGTGTCTCAACACATCAACACAGTGCAGAGAGATTGTGCAGCAAACTTGCAGAACCAGTTTTCTCTGAGCTCATTTTTGGATAGGAATTGTTCTTTTGCACAGACAACAGTGAGCATGTTTCAAAAGTGGCTCCATTGCTGTACTCAAATAATTGTTTGTTTGTAGCCCAAATAACTAGAGAGTAATCATTACAGTGTAGTGCAATTATACATGTCTTTTCAGAAGCAAGCCCAGTTGACTTTAGTGGGACATAGACAGCGGCCTTAGAGTAAATAATATTGAGCGTGATTTGAATGTATGGTGTTCAACTCAAATAACAAAGTACTGTAGTAAGTAATATGTAATTCAAATGACCGGTTTTGCTCTGAGAACTTATGCATCAAAACTTAAGAGTACCCAACATTCATTATTTGGTGTTAAAATTTTTTAGAAATCAGGATCTACGTGGATCTCCTGTTGGTGTTCGGAGTTAACACGCTCACAGAAGCTAAACAGAACATTGGATCCCTGTTGGAGGAGTATACCTGGAGGTTGGTATAAGTGAGGTTAGGAAAATAAGAAAGCTATATTTACTGATGGAATTACATGCTCGAAAGGAAATATCCTTGTTCTAACTAACTAAGGTGCAGATGCAAAAAAAACCCCACATGCTTGCTCAAGAGACTCAAGGTGGTTTATTGTAGGGCCATTTCTAAGAATGGTGCTCACATTTTGGGAGAATGGGTGGTGCTGAGGGTGAGATGTATCTCTTGTGCATGTGGTCCTCTGGTATAGCGGTTAGCACTCTGGACTCTGAATCCAGCGATCTGAGTTCAAATCAAGGTAGAACCTAAAATTTATATTTCGAGAGCCAGTGTGGTGTAGTGGTTAGAGTGTTGGACTAGGACCTGGGAGGCCATGGTTCAAATCCTTGCTCAGCCATGAAACCCACTGGGTGACCTTGAGCTAGTCACTGTCTCTGAGCCTAACTGTCAGGTTCCCAGCTTGATAATCCAGTAAGCGTAGATAATGAAAAAGGAGGATTTATTGCAGAAACAGATAGTTCCGGATGGCTCTAACGAAGCCTCCGGCACCATTACTCAAGATGACCCTTCTGAAGAGTTCTTCCGGCATTGCCAACACATATTGAACTTACAACCCTGATGTTTCTTGTTTTGCTTCTGATCTAACACCACCACCCCATTCGCCGACTCTACGGACTTATTGGATCAGCTCCAACCTCCTCCAGGTCTGAGAGGGGTTTGTTTGTGCCTGATTGTGCTTCCATCGAGTTTTGGCTGTGTTCCAGCCTGCTCTCAGCTACTGCCTTACCATCCGGCTCATCAAGGTCAGGAAAAGCCAAAATCTGCAACTGCTGGCTATCTCTTGCCTGACTAACATCAAAGCCTCCCTGTTGTTGGCTGCTTTCTGCATTTGGCTGCAAACCCTCACTTTGAGCTGGCTCATTCCTGACACTAACCTACCTCACAGGCTTCTTGTGAGGGTGCAGGGGGGGAGGAAGAGAACCAGGTATGCCACATTAATCTCTTTGGGAGAAAGGTGGGATATAAATGCAATTAAATAAATAAATGTTGAGAAAGTGTGTCAGCAACATGCCTGTGCTCCAGACTGGCCAGTTCCTTCCATTTCTGGGCAAGGAGGGGGTGTTGGCACTGCATGGCGGGGTCATCAAGAATGCTAAGGTGCAGCTTGCATTCCTGTGATGATGTTTTCATTGTTTCTGTTCACTTTGTTCCCCCTCTGGTCTTGAGCTAAGCACATATTGGTTGTTCTCCAAGCATCTCTCTGTCCCTGCTATAATTACAATAAAGACTGCCATATACTTCAAAGTATGGAAACATTTCCTTTCCTTAAATAAAAGCAGGGGGGTTGCTTCTTTTTCTGCGTGTTTTGCCAAGATAATGTCAAATATGCAGATATTGTCCTTTGCCAGAAATTATTCACATTGTTTCACTGAGATAAACTACTGAATTTCCCAGGCTTCAGCTGTAGGTTTGCAGGAACTTCGTGGTTTTGAGAAAGTGCTTTTGAAATATTTTTTCTTATACAATTCCTCACAAGGGAACCACACAAGTTTTGTACTTTTTCATCACGATTTGCTACCATGTGGGTGCTTTTCATGCTCTTATCAAACCTATTTATAGTATCTAGTATTATTGGAATGTGCAGGGAACTGATCTTTCCAACAAATCGGTTTTTTGATTCTAAAATATCCAGATGTTCCTCGGACTACAAAGTCCAGACCCTGAACATTCTTTTGATAGTTGCATAGAAGAAATAATTTCACCATGCTGCTTTAACCCTTATAGTGCTACAGTCATCACATACAATGGAATCAGTATGGACAGTAACACCATTTAATTAAACAGATCCACTCTTGAGTTAGTGCTTTCAGACTTGCAGCAAAAGACTTCCACTTAATAAAACATAACAGAAGGATCTTAGCAATAGATGCTTGTTTCACAATTAGCATGTTAAAACTATTTTGGAAATTCTTGAGTCATGTTCATATCAACCACATCTGCCTGCAGTTTTCTTTCTCATACTATTTATAGGTGCTCTGTAAAATCTGACATTGGATATTATAACTAGTTCCTTATTGCATTAGATCCAAAACTGTTTTACTATGAGAAGGAGTAGATTTGGTTGCTTTGAAAGGGACATTTATAATTTGCTGGACCTGGCCAGTCAATCCTCCCCTTCTTGGTATTAATCCCCAGCAGGGCAAATAAGAAGTTGGCTACATTTTTCTAAGTACCTGATACATGTCATCAAGCCTCAACAAATGAAAGCCATCCCACAGTATAGGACTAGGTGCTCTGAGCATGTTAACTACATGCAATGGAGTCCAGGTTCCTACAGATGTGAGCAATTGTATTGATGTAAATTTTCAGTATCCACAAAATAGTTGATGAACAAGTCACAGTGGTCCCTTTTATCATCTTGTTGGTCAGACTAGAGAATGCCATGGACTTCCTATAAAAGTTATCCTGGACAGCATTGATGATAATGCACTATTGGCAGAGAAATACTGCTTCTACATTGCCTTTACCACCATAGAATAAGCTATAACATGAGCTCTGGCTTCCTTTGAATTTATATTTTCCACATATGTTCCAGTTTCCATGCTAGGAGAAACTTTCCAAGGATATTTAAGAATCCAGCTGGATTGATATGTCTTTATATCCATGAATCCATTAATATATTGTTTGGAAAGTTTATTGTGTGTTGCACCATAATGTAGAATTATTTTCCTACTAGCAAACAAAATGGCATTCATGTTGGAGGAAACTTTCAAAGTCTTCACAAAATTCTGAAAGGAGAGCTTTTCAATTGCTGTGGAGGAAAACTTGGCACTTGTAAATCAGGAAAATCTGGCAGTCATAACCAGTGTACTAATTTGGTTGCCTTGTGAGTGATCTGAATCCTGCTATGTGGTGTTTTGGTCTGAGAACAGCATGCCTATTGTATTCACCACAAAGGCCACAGGAGGCTGCTGCCCCCACAGTGACCAGATCAACATTTTAAAATAAAATATCTTATGGAGCAGTTAAGTGTCCCCCTTGCATTACATTACCCAGAGGCAGCAGCCAAAATTCAGGATGCCAAGAGGGCCATATAACATAATAACATAATATTGGGTCTTTCTTTTTCACATTTTTTAATGGGTGGGGTGCATTGTGGAACTCAGAATCAACACAGCTCGCTCAAAAGTGGAATGGGCTGTTGTTTTGCCAACAGTGTGACTTGGACAATGGACTAAGCTGAGCACAGAATGTACTGCTGCTGTCCTCATGGTGAACATGCCACGCCAAGGGTGGAATCCCAAGCTAGTTGTCAGTCACTTGTAGGGACAAATCCACTTATGCATTAAAGTCTTTTGCCCACAGAGTTCTACAACCTGCTGGATGAATGGACCCACATGACTTTCGCAATCATGCACTTTTACCAAAGCCTTGTCGCTTTCAGCTTTTGTAACTGCATGCCTTTTGCCATTTCTATATCTTAATTTTGTCTCGGGGAATTTGGGGAGCTATATAGGCTGGCTGCCAGACTGGAGTGGGAGTGGGGGTGGGATGGGAAGGACCGTAAGTTGAAAGATGGGAGCAAAGAGGAGAGTGAGCAGTCCTCTAGGCCACTTGGCTCAAATTGGGAGGGTAGCGGTGGAGGTGAGCAGGAAAAGCAGCCAGGTTGGCAGCAGTTCTTGCTCCAGGCATTTTCATCAATGGCTAGGGCAACTGTAGAAGGAGCTGGGTAATCTTCAGGGCTGTTTCCATGTCCTGTGCCATCTAGCCTCCCCTTGGCTGGTGGCCTAGTACCAGCACAACGGATACCAGCTTCAGCGAGTGATGCCGAGTTCTTGTGCATTTCTCTGTGCTATCTGTCTCTACTGTCCACTTTTTTCTTCATCTGCTCTAAGCTGTCTTTCCATTGACCCACACTAATTGTTAAGTTGTGGGTGAACATATCAGACGACACAGCGATTCTTCAAACAGCTCTTCTTTATTCACAGGCCAGAACAGAACTGAACTGAAGGGTTCAGCCAACCTGCTTATATAGAGCTCCAGTACAACACAACTGTAACAACTTTCTGTAACTATCAAATCACTGAATGTCACTTTCGATCCCTTATTTGCATATGTGGACCTGAACTATCTACAGTATCCCCCTGCTGGCCCAGGGTGAGAACTTCAGTACATAACACTAATGTTCATGGCACTTGTGGGCTCTGCCATTGTCGGGGACTAGCTGGATACTGCAGAGGGAGCACAGGGAGTTTTGCTTGGAAGAAGGGATCAGTGATCCGGGGAAACCTGAGACAGCTGGGAGATGAGAGCCAGTGGCAGGAGAAGCTGCAGGGTTGAAGGGTGAAGAACAGGTGCAGGAGGTGGGAGAGAGAGGTCAGGCAGTTGTAGAGTCAAGGGCTTCCACACCTCCTCCTCCTGCCTCCACCTCTCCTGCTCCACTGTCTCCCAGGACCAGGAGAGAATTGAAGTGGGAGGAGCAGAAGCCCATTACATGCAGGTGTAGTCTTTGCCTGCTTGTGCGCAGGTCGGATGGGGAAGCCGAGATTTGGGGTGGAGCCTCACCGTTGAGGCAACTGCTTCATCGGGTGCACACTTAGACATAGCCAAGAGACATAGGGCTGGCAGACATGCCTTCTCCTAACTTGTAGGTGTATTTTTGACAATAAATAAATAATTCCTCACTGGACCTTCTTTCTTGACCGAGCTGCAACAGCCATGTACGTACCTGTTGGCTTGCATAAGTAATCTGATGGTATTCTTCATCTATACAATGAGTAAATGTATTCTAGGATGTATGTGACTCTGATCCACATAGGTGGCGTGATCTGTAGTCAGTAGATTGTCTCATTTCCTTGACCTACCTCATCTGCATGATATCAAACCTGTGGAAGTTCGTGTCAGGCCTTCACAAGTCTCAGCCACAAGATGGTTAGGTTATTGGACTAGGGAGAGCTGGCTTCCAGTCCCAAATGGACAAGAAGCATGTGCACAGGCAAAACCAGTGTTTCAGGAATCCGTGATAAAAGAACCTCAGTGAAAAATCAGAGGGGTCAACAGCTGGTGTGTACTCAGGTTGTTTCCTATAAAGTTGACCTCATTTAGATTGCAGATTTGCCAGTCCTAGCTCTCTGAAACTCTGCCCGACCCTGTTCTGATTTTATTAATCTGTCTTGTGTTGAACGAGCAAGTGTGCTGCAGTTTCTAGCTGCTTTCAGTTAGAATAATAATAATAATTGCTTCATGGTACTTGAGCTCCACCTAACCATGCTATGATTTTCCAGATGACTCTGCACGTACAGTACTAGAAAAGATGTGAATGTTAGGCTCCACTTATTACCTGTGTGAAACATGTTTATTTTGAAGTAAGCTCAGCTAAAACCAGCCTAGTGTAAGAGCACCCACTGCCCAAACATTATTACATTAAAAAAAAGTAAGTAAATGCTTTTCTCTTTTGCTATGCCTTCTAACAAGATTCAGGTAGGTAGCTGTGTTGGTCTGATGCAGTCGAAATAAATATAAAAAATAACAAAAAATTGTCCAGTAGTACCTTAGAGACCAACTAAGTTTGTTCTTAGTACAGTATAAGCTTTCGTGTGCATGCACACTTCTTCAGATACCATCTGCTGAAGTATCTGAAGAAGTGTGCATGCACACGAAAGCTTATACCAAGAACAAACGTAGTTGGTCTCTAAGGTACTACTGGACACTTTTTTTATTTTTTATTTTGTATATATTTTGCCCAATTATAACTTCTCTTTCCTGTCTCTCTAGCAAATCATGTAATCTGAATATAGAAAACATGTTTTGAATTCTTTATGTTGGATATTTCATTTTGAACTGAGAAGAAAAACAAGCACCAAATGTCCAATAATGCGGTCCTCTACGTATCTAGCCAAAGTAAATCTCATTAAGTTCATTAAGGCCGATGACGGCTGCTCCACTGACGCTACTTGGCTCAAGCCCTTTCTTGTCTCACACACATTTTATACTTCCTTGAATTTAGAGGCATTTCTGTCATTCTCCTGCTCTCTGGCCATTCTGCTCTCTGCACCACTCAGCCAATCCTAATACAAAAGTATAGCTCTGGCCATGAAGTCCTTCCCATGTGCTTTAAGCAAGAAAAACCATGTGAATGATTGGGCTGCTGGAAAGTCAGCCCTGGTAGGAAAGCTCCTACTCCAGCTGTTGTTATGAGGCTTTCTAGTGCACACTGTAGCAGATATGGGAAGAGTCAGAGCTGCTTAAAAAGCAGACCAATGTACTAGCAGCATTAGCCTATCAGAATATGGTTTTGAGCATAGTCAAATCTGTTTCACCGAAGGCCAGAGAAGCAACAGTGAGTGTCTCCTACTTTGCTATTTAGTTCAGTATTTGTTTTGTTACCTTACAATAGAGCAAGTGAGCAAACAAAGAAACAACAGTGAGTCTCTTTCTATAATACATATTGTTTAATTAATCATTTTGCTGCTTTTAATTGGGGAACTGGGAGGAGACATCAGTCGACAGCTTGCATATGTGTTGCAATTAACTGTGTTAACCATTTCCGTACATTTACTCCTTAAAAGCTGCAACAGCTACTGGCTGGGGCAGGTCAGGTAGTTCTGGGCCACATGCAATTACAGAGTATGGATTTTAGTCTGGTATGATGAACTCTACACATGAAGAGAGATTATTACTTCACATTTTAAGGACTGAGCCATGCATTGCAAATGTGTTCTGATGTGCCCTGGCTCAAATTAAACAATCATTTTTTCCCATCTATTGGTTGGAATACTTTGTTCTTTTAATGTATGGGGAAAAGTGTTTTGTATAAGGAAGTGAAATTGATGCTGTTAGGAAACTGCATGCAAGCCAGAAGCAAGTTTTCCGCACCTCTAAAAAGTTTTTGTGTGTCTAGGGGTTTTTTGGCAACAGGTATGTAGGTGCGGAAATACATGAATTCAAAAATTTATTTCACATGGTCTTGGATGTAGCCAGGATTTATGTTGAGGGGGCAGGCTTCATGATAAGGGGGGGGGGGGCAGAACCTCAGTATTTTTATTGATTTATTTGATTCGTTGGCAGCCCCCCCCCCAGCTATGCCCATGCTCATGTTGTGGTTTATTTCTTAGTAAGAGGCAAAAATCATACTTATGCCTTCATACACAGAAGCACTTTGCTTGTCCACTGATGTGCAGAGGAATTATTGAGTTGGGGGGTTTTTAGAGAGACTAGGCACTCTGCACATGTGCAAGGGCACCCTTCCCTTTAAAAAGTGCTGCGGGACTCCTAATGCTGCAAAAACAGTAAGTTGTTAAAAACTGCAGCTCTACCAAGTCAAAATGTTACTCAAGTCAGCCCTGACTGGAGCACTCTCCGAGGTAACCGTGTGTAGGACTGCAACCTCAAAACTCTCTTAAATCGTTTTTCTCTCTTTTGCTTCAAGCTCAAACTAAACACGTATGAGAAATATTCGGTGGTTCCCCCCCACCCCTCTGGGCCATACTTTCAGAATAAAAAATTGCTCGCAACGCCCTGATTTTTTTTACTCGTTTTTATTGGGTTTTTGTGTGTGTCACAATGCAAACGGGTACCGTATTTTTCGCCCTATAGGACGCACCATCCCATAAGGCGCACCTAGTTTTTTTGGGGGGAAATAAAGGGAAAAAAATTATTTCCCCCCCAGGCGCGGGGCTGGGGCGGGGGAGGCCCGAGCTTCCCCCGACCCCAGCCCCCAAACAGGCAGCTCTCTGCAAGCCGTGGGAGCCCAGCGCTGGCTCCCGCTGCTTGTGGAGAGGTCCGCGAAGCCTGGACGCGCTGATCTCAGCGTGCGCAGGCTTCGGCATGCCGGCAACTCTCCGCAAGCAGCGGGAGCGCTCCCGCTGCTTGCGGGGAGGTCCGCGAAGCCTGGAGAGCGAGAGGGGTCGGTGCGCATTGACCCCTCTCGCTCTCCAGGCTTCAGCGAAAGCCTGCATTCGCCCCATAGGACGCACACACATTTCCCCTTCATTTTTGGAGGGGGAAAAGTGTGTCCTATAGGGCAAAAAATACGGTACATCTATTGACTCCACTTTAATTTCGTAGCCTTTCTCACAGTTAGTTGACGGACCGATTTCCAAATACACTGGAAAGCAAACTGACAACACAGCAACCTTATAACACAATTGCGGGGCATCCGGCAAATGTAGAACCGTGCAGCTTATAGAAAAATAGTAGGAATGATTCCCAAAACATCCATATTCTGCACAGAAACAAGTATTTTGATACTATACTGCACTGCACTCAAATGTCTCGTTTGCTTGTTCTTGGATCCTCTCCTGCTGCCGCACCCTTTGGGAGCCACGGTGTTTTGTTTTGTTTTTAATTGGGTTTTATAAACAAGAATAACGTTATACAAACAAGCATGCCAAGTTTTCTCATGTCATTTGTATATCACAAAAATAGCATAATAAATGTGGGAAAATATCTACAACATATTAAAGTATCCGCTGCCTGTCTTTCGGAGCCACGGTGTTTGGTTTTGTTAATTGGGTTTTATAAACAAGAATAACGTTATACATAAGACAAACATAAATCATAGCCT
This sequence comes from Podarcis muralis, assembly GCF_964188315.1. Taxonomy (NCBI): domain Eukaryota; kingdom Metazoa; phylum Chordata; class Lepidosauria; order Squamata; family Lacertidae; genus Podarcis; species Podarcis muralis. The sequence continues at coordinate 60,312,361 of NC_135663.1, forward strand.
TATTGAAAATTACACTTATTAACATTGTTAGGTGACTTCCTCGCTTCTCCTTGGTTGAATTTCACTGCATATCCTTTTAACGGTTTTCCAAATCACAATTCTTAAACAATGACATTCTTAGATCTTCACATTATGAAATTAAACATATTAATTCACCCCTTAACATAAATAAAATCCTAAGCCAATGTTTGTTTGTTTATAATGTTGTAAAACCAATAAAATTTTTTTAGAAAAAAAAGAAAAGAATAACGTTATACAAACAAGCATGCCAGGTTTTCTCATGTCATTTGTATATCACAAAAACAGCATAATAAATGTGGGAAAATATCTACAACGTATTCACGTATCCGCTGCCTGTCTTCTCCCCCATTTCCCTCAGGGCGGAGGGGGGAGGAAAGGTTTCGCGGCCCCGGGGTTCCGGGAGGGAAGCGAGACCTCTATTCCCTAGGGCCGCCCTCGGAGGCTGCGTCTTCTCCCGCCTCCTCCGACCCCCGTTCCGCCGGCTTCCGGATTTCCCTTCTAGGCGTCATGTCGTCTATGGGAACGAGCGCCCTCGATGCCCTTCCGGTGGGTGGAAACCTCACTTCCGGTTTCTGCGCGCTCCCCTCGCGCTCCCTTGTTTCTCGGTCAATAGGAAGTCGCCTTTCGTTTGCCGCCGCCGCCGCGCTCCTGACAGGCCCCTTCCCACCCCACATGGAGCCCCCCGGGCAAGTCCGCGGTGGGGCCCACAGACCCGACCCCGGAGGCCCTCGCCAGGTACGCTCTGCCGCTTCGTGCCCTTCTGGCCTAGAGTCGCCATCTTTCAAAAAACGTCACTTTCTGGACGCCCGCAAAGGGGTCTTGCTTTGCATACCAGCCCTAGCAATGAAATAAAATGCAGTGTAAGAAAACCACCACAATTGTTGAGCTTTGTCTTTTTTTTTTTAGAAACCTAGCCCCAAGGTTGCCATATTCTTGCAAGAAGTTGTCAAGTTTTTTTGTTTTTTTTTTAGGAAGACCCCAAAATTCAGAAGTGGAAGAAGAATATTTACATGCACCAACCCCTAGCAATAAAATAATTTTTATTTTATTTTGAGAAACTTAGCCCTTTTGCCTAGGATTGCCATATTCCTGATGCCTGCAAAGTGGTCAAGCTTTATTTGCACCAACCCTAGCAATAAAATAAAATACAATGCAAGGAAACCGCCACAATTGTTAATTTTTTTTGCCTAGGGTTGCCATATTCCCGATGTCTGCAAAGTTGCCGAGCATCTTTTTAGGAAGACCCCAAAATTCAGAATCAGAAGAATCATTATTTGCACTAGCCCGTAGCCCTAGCAGTAAAATAAAATACAGTGTAAGGAAACCACCACAATTGTTGAGCTTTAGGGTTGCCATATTCCTGATACCCGCAAAGTTGTCAAGATTTTTTTTTGGAGGACCCCAAAATTCAGAATCGGAAGAAGAGTCTTTACTTGCACACCAGCCCGCAGCCCTAGCAATAAAATAAAATACAATGTGCTGAAGATAGAGGAGATTTGCATCAATAATCTAGTAATAGATCTTATTCTGATTGCTCAACGTCACTCAGTGGGTTTCATGGCTAAGTAGTGATCTGAACCCTAGTGTTCCAGAGCCTAGTCTAACACTTAACTGTTCACCATGTTGACTTTTCTCTGCATAAAAGATGTAAAATGTTTCCAATCCTTATTGGAGAGCATTTTATTGTTACAAACTTTGTACAAGTGTTATTAGGGCTGGTGTTTATATGACTGTAGGCATGCATATCAACTCTTAGAACAGTTCTCATAAAGTATATAAATCAGTGTTCAAAACATCTATAGGACCATGGTCCAGAGTTATGTCAAACCAGATGTCATACTTGTTTTCTTGGGGCATTAGGCCCTATGTTATATTACAAGCTGCTTTGAGACTCTACCATTTTAAAGCTGCCTTTTACTATACAGCACAAACTGCACCTCAAATACTAATAATTCTGTTACAGTTCACTTCATGAGATGCACTTTATCTCATGTTATCCAGAGTTACAGATATGCATATATACACACATATATACAGTTGTAATCGAAAATATTCAACCCTGATTGCAAATCAGGTTTTTATAAAAATTTATAGACTTTCAGCTGTTTGCAATGAGCAAATAAAAAAGAAGCAGCAATT